>NC_034410.1:55793795-55850058 GCF_002078875.1 Numida meleagris
GGGAGGGTCCTTCATTCTGAATGTGAGCCTTCCTGTCAGAATCACAGTCTGCTTCACCACGGGAATGGCCATCTCTAACATCTTTTGACACATATTTGCAGCTCCAGGCAGCTCAGATCCCTCCTCTGGACTTCTCCCTTTGCCCCCAGCACAGCAGCTCAGAGGATGCCAGTTGCTGCCCTATCTTCCTCTGTTTAGTGGAGAAGAGATGACAGGTCTTGGTGAGGGAGGAAGGTGGGAATGGCAAGGGGGGAGGATCATAGGAGCCTTGGCTGCCTAAAGAATAATTCCAGGAATTGAATGTCCCATGTGAGCCTGTGGAGTGGTACAAAAGTTGAGGCTCTCCTGGCTAATGGCAGACTTAGGGGATGGGAAATTGAGCACTGACATCAAGGAGGCCCTTTGAGGGGAGGTGGATGGGATGCCATGACATAGTGATGGTAGGGGTGGGGTCTGGGTCTTGATCTCTTCCCACACTGCCTGAGTGTGTTGAGCTGCTGGTGGTTGTGCCCTGATGGAATTGGATCCACCTCCATAGGCTCTTCTTTTGGCTCTGTATCCATTTCCATTGGCTTGATGGTGGGGAGCCTTCCCATTAGCCGCCGCCTCTTGGTAGGAGTGCAATCCATAATACCTCCTTGGCAAAAAGAGCAGTTGACTAGCAAGCTCAGAGTTGCTACTGGCTTCTCACACTCAGTTAATAGGATTCTGGATGCAGGGTCCCCATATTTATAGGGCTTGGAACAAAAGGTTGTGAGGTGACTTTTGACATCAGGAGGCCATGGTGATGTCATTCCAACAATGTCTCATGGTGACCAAAACTAGCAGTGTTGGGAGTTGTGGCCTACACACCTGGGAGTTGCCCTAATTCTGAAGGAGTGGGAAGGATAGTGGTACTGAGGACCCCTTTCCTGGGGATGGCTTCCCTGTGTCACTTTGCTTGTTAAAGAGTATGGCTTTCCCTTGGGCTCAAGGTCCTGCAGGGGCTGCAGCCACTTCTTCATCCCATGTGAAGGATCCCTTTGAGAGGGTGGAAAGCAAATCCCAAAAGGGTTGGGAGTCTCCAGTATCCCTGCCCAGCTTCCTGCAAGTGGAACCATCTGGATGTGGATCCACTACTGTCACTGGGGCAGAACAAGTTGCAAAGCCACGTACAGGGCTGAGCAGCAGTTAATCAGTTGGACTAAGTGTGGTTGCTAGGCAACTCTACAGCTTCCTTAACTGATGACATGGGGATTAATCTTTGGTAAAGCATCACAGCCCTGAGAGATCATAGCTAGCTTGTTCTGCTACTCAAAATAATTTGCTCAAACAGGTGGATAATGTATCCAATGATACCTCCAAAGATGCTATTGGATTCATCTACATCCCATATAGCTCAAAAATCCTTCATCTCATGGTTCATATAAAAATCAAAGTCCAAGATGAGTAGATATCTATGCATGCTCCTCTGCAAGCCGCATATAGCTTACTAATACCATGATGTAGTAAAACTTAAAAGTAATCTGCCTTGTGTGCTGACTTTATTTTTTTTATATTTTAGGCAACGTCTCTAAAAAACACAATGAATGTAAAATGTAAATGACTGAGAAATACAGTGAATTCTGAGTTTTGAGCAAGGGAGGAATGATTATTTTTGTATGATAAGTGAAAATACAAAGGACAGAGATGCACTTAGGTTGCTCCAAAAATAACACTTCCCATTTATTTCCATACATATTTGACCTTGTTCTTGTGAAACTAATCCATCAGTCTGGTTTGATGAAAGTGGTCACAATCATTAGTGAGTTCTCAAGGTCTTTGAGTTTTTTGTGAGATTTTCTACTCTTCCTGTACTTCATGCTTGAAAATAATCATTCACAAATATACATGCTGACAGAAAGTGATGACATGAATAAGGCATGATCATGAATCATGGAATCATAAAATCATAGAAGGGCTTAGATTGGAAGAGACCTCAAGGATCATAAGATTCTAGACACCCCCCCCCGCCACAGGCACAGTTGCCAAGTACTAGATCAGAGTTCCCAGGATCTCATTCAACTTGTCCTTGAACACCACCAGGGATGGGACATCCACGATCTCTCTGGACAACCTGTTCCAGCACCTTACTGCTCTCTCAGTCGAAAAATTTCCCCCAATATCTAATCTAATTCTCCTGTCCTTTAGTTTTAAATCATTTCCCTTTGTCCTGTCACTATCTACTCATGTAAAAAGTTGATTTCCCTCCTGTTTATAATCTTCCTTTAAATGTTGGAAGACAGTAATGGGATGTCCTTGCAGCCTTCTCTTCTCTCAACTGTACAAGCCCAGCTCCCTCAGCCTGTCTTCATAGGGGAGGTGCTCCAGACCTCTGATCATCTTTGTGGCCCTCCTCTGGACCCTATCCAACAGCTCCACATCTTTCCTGTGTTGGAGGCCTGGATACAGTACTACAGATGGGACTTCACAAAAGCACAGTAGGGAGGGACAATCACCTTCCTAGCCCTGCTGGCCACCCCTCTTCTGATGCAGCCCATTTCTGGTGAAGCAAGGGATATTTCTCTCTGGTAAGATAAGTCTCTCAAAAGTCTAGTAAAGATCAAATTTTTGAGGTTGTTGCTGAGTGATGGATATGGGCCAGAACGACTGGTGCAGGAGAGGCGCTGCTGTAATGGCATGGGGCAGGAAGTGGCCACAGGATTGGATATGCTTGAGACAAGCCTTCCGCCAACATTCTGTTCAATTTTGTTGCTGTGTGACAGGTGGCTGCAGAGGGATGGTCTGTCAAAATGGCATCTGATGTGGAAGTGTGTATGAAGCAAAGATGTTATTGAATTTCTCCATGGGGGAAAAATGGCACCCACTGACATTCATTGATGCTTGCTGAAAGTTCCTAGGGACTGAACAGTGAATGTGAGCACTGTGAGGTGGTGGGTGGAGCACTCCAGCAGTGGTGGCAGTGGGTCACTTCTGCTGGTGTAGATGTTTACAAGCGTGGCATGTAGGCTCTTGTCACTGCTGAAAATGCATAGCTAATGATGGTGACTTTGAAAAATTGTGTTTTGTAGCTAAGAATTTCCTCTATCAGATAGTATTATTTTGCTCTTTGTTTTTATTTTAGTTTCCAAGTAAATAAGTCTGAGGTATTACTTTTAGAACAATACTAAATGTAGCTACTAAGCTACATCTCTCTTCATATTCTTTGTTATACTCTAGTGAGATGTCAGTTTAAATAGTACTTCAGTGCTTTCAGAAATTAGGTTCATCTTACATTATGACTTGCACAATTTACCTGTACTGATTTTCAAAAAGCAGTTCTACAATCATTGTTCTAGGGTCTTGAATTTATTTTTTTGTATTCTTAATGATATTTGTTTTTCCATTTATGTGGACACCTTACAAAAAAAAAAATGCCTGTATTATGTAACTCCTTACACAAAAATTGCTCTCGAATATTAGTGGAAGTAATTTCATCTTTGTGTATAAATTATGAAAATGAGATTAAAAAAAAAAAGCCAGATATGATTCCTGGGTGGATGAAAGAAAAAGGAAGCTTGGTTCCAGAACAGCACTCCTAATTATCATAATATATTTTTTCTAATGGACATTTTATCAGGAAGGACTCCAAAAATATTCCTATATATTGTATATATTCATATATATTGTTCTTCAGTGGACTAAACTGACACAGCCCTGCTTGAAGCTGGTAGTATTGTGATGAATTTGATCCTCTGAAACTATGGCCATAAGAACAGAATTCCTCTGGCGCTTGATTTACGCTGCAGTGCTTTTTACTTTACACAGGGTTTTGTGTTTCGTGTGAATGGGTTTTGTGAGTATTGGTTAAGAATAAAGTAGCAAGCTAGGGAGAGGCTGTTTGACTGTTATGTGATTATATCTTGGAACACGAAAATGATTAGAACTGACTAGTAGCTTAAAAACTTCCCAGCACTTGACACTGAGCAGTGTATTTAATAGTAAGTATTGTGTGTCTGCAGTTCCTTTCAGTTACACCTTTTTCACATAAAGCTCAATATGATCTAGGGGTGATACATTTAGCAGAGACCTACCTAAATTCTGATGGAGGCTAACAAGGTAGATAACTGCCTTTTTGGCCACCTTTTGTCCCTGTTCTAACTGGAAACTGCGAATCGCCTTAACCATGTCAGAAAAACAGGCAGATAACTGCTGTGGAAGTAGTCTCCTTGAATGGTTAATTAGTTCTGTAAAAGACCAAGAAAAACAATTTCTGACTTTCTGGGGTGCGACTGATATGTCTGAAACACTTGCAATACAAGGCCATATCCATGAGAACATATCAAAGGCTTTTATCGGAGAGGTATGGTATCCTGTTCTCTCACAGGTTAGCCTGGCTTTGCTCGCAAAACAGGCATACCTTTCCTGTGAGAAAGTTTTGCTGCAAAATTAGTTTTGAAAAACCTTGTTATTGCAGACTTACTTGTTTATGACCTTGAGACAGTGCCTATGCAAACCTAGCAGGTGTAAAAGGATGCCTGAGACAAACCCCAGCTGTTATCACTGCCTTTGCTCCCTTTGCTGCCTGCTGTCTGCTAGTTAGAGACTGGAACCTCCAAATGAGTGCGCTTACACCTTCATTCCACTTCTGGCACCAGCAGACTCAGCACTGGAACTTCTCAAAAAGGACCAATGATCTCTTTCTTTGTCCATCTCTCTCTCTCTTGTTTTTTTTTTTTTCCTCTGCTTCTCTCTCTTTTTTCTTTTCATTCTTTTTCTCTATACAGTTAAGTAACTGCAAGACTGATTTTGGTTTCTTAAAGTCATATAGTTTAGATGCACAACTAGGGCAGATTTAATTGTTAGAGTGCCAATATTTTGGGGATAATTGTAGTATGTGGATTATCATTAAAACTGATGATTGTGTGTGTGTGGACCTCTGTGTATCATTTCACCTTAATCTAATGGATATTTACCAGTCTGGTCATCTCTTTTCGGGGATGGGTTGGATGTGACAGGTACTACTAGACATGCTTCTGGATTATGTGATTCCAATTTCTGCCTGTTGCCTTTTGTTCTGTTGCTGCTCACCACTGAAAAGAGTCTGCCTCTATTGACTTGGCTCCTGCACTCTAGATATAACATAAATCACTTAAATGTTTGAGATCCCTTCTCAGCCTTCTCTAGACTGACGAGTCCCAGCTCTCTCAGTTTTCCCTTGTACAGGAGACGCTCCAGGCCTTTAATCATCTTTGCCACCCTCTGCTGGACTCTCTCTAGGAGATCCCTGTCTTTTTTGAACCGAGGAGCCCAGAACTGGACACAGTACTCCAGATGTGGCCTCACCAGGGCAGAGTAGAGGGCAGGGGGATCACCTCCTTCAACCTGCTGGCCACACTCTTTTTAATGCACCCCAGGATACCACTGGACACTCTTGGCCACAAGGGCATACTGCTATTTCATGGTCAACCTATTATCCACCAGGATGTCCAGGTCCTTCTCTGCAGAGTTCCTCTCCAGCCAGTCAGCCCCTGACCTGTACTGACGTATATGATTATTCCTTCCTATGTGTAAGACTCTGCGCTTGCTCTTGTGGAACCTCATAAGGTTCCTCTTCACCCAACTCTCCAGCCTGTACAGGTCTTGCTGAATGGCAGCACAGACTTCTGGTGTGTCAGCCACTCCTTCCATCTTTGTATCACCAGCAAACTTGCTGAGGATGCACTCTATCCTTTCATCCAGGTCACTGATTAACATGTTGAACAAAACTGGACCCAGCACCAACCCCTGAGGAACACCCAGGGCCTCCATCTAGACTCTGCAGTGCTGATCCACAGTATTATGCATCTCTTCTAGTGTAAAGAACTCTCTTCCTCTTACTTCTCGTGAACAGGAAAATGCCTTTGCCAGGAACTGTGGAGCTGAATTGAAGCCTATTTCTCCAATGGGAACAAAGGAGTTCTAATTCTGGTATACTGCCCATTGCTAACACAGATACTCAGTTGCAAATGTCTTAAATATTTTGTATCAGGAAAAATACCATTTTCCTTGCTCATTGTTGGAATAGTTCAGAGACTTTTAAAGGATTATCGTCAATGACAATGCTATTTTGCTGGCTGGGTCATCACAAGCAGTATATCGCTGTGAGGGAGAAGGCCTGATCACATTTTCTTCCTGCTGTGTCCTCTAGCGTTATGAGCTATATTTAGAATCTGTCTTATCTGCTGACTCATCTGTGTCAGAAGGAAGAATCTTAGCCTCTTTTGTAGACCAAGGAAACAGTCATAATTCTTATAACACACATTTTTCTTTTAACTCTTTCTCCTCTGGACACATGATGAGAGTATATGTGTGTTGGACTAATGACACTCCTATTCCTATCTGCAGTGTTCAGACATTACCACAGATCTTGCCTAGGCTGGTATCATTCTAGAGTTTCTGAACAGGACAAGTGTAAATAAGGAAATGTTCCTCATGGCAATAGGAGCAGTTGGAAAGCAAATTGCTGCTTTCCTGTATTTAGTTCTGAAACCTTCCAGAAAAAGCATCAGAGTTAGTAAAACCAAAAGCTTTCAGAAATATGCCCTATAAAATTGGGGAAAATAGTGGCCTATTAATATAGCAGAGAACAAGATACAGTGCAGAAAGAAGTGTCTTAGTCTTGATAATAGAGACTGTCTCCTAACTGTTAAGTCAGCTATTTAATTAAATATAGGTGTTCTTAAAATTGATATCCTAAGGAGATTCCTTAAGATAAACCATCTCTATCAATTTTTATTGTATAATTAGTCCTGTCCTACACTTCTGATGACTAACTCCAAGAGGAGTTGAAGGGGGAAAGGCATACTTAAAAATTCTCTAAATTACACAAAAGTAGGGCTTCCACAGATTGGTACATGATAGTGGGATTTCAATCCCCCAAAGTATCCCTGAGAAATCTAAATATGAGGCCTCCCAAGATTTTAGAATTCTGACTGAAGAGCCATGAATTTGAGCATAAATTGTTCCTATGTTTTCTGAAAATTAGATTCTTAAGGTGCTGAATATCTCAGCAGACCTTTCTGATCCCAGAGATCTGTCTTCAGACATTGTCCTTCATGTCATTCCTTCTGGCATGGTGCCTTATCTTGTCCAGCATGTCAGCTTATGCTAACACATTGGACTGAAAACTGCAGATAAGCTGGGGCATGTATAAAAGCAAGCATCCATTAATTCTTACATTAGAATCATACCTTCTGAATATGTTTTCTCATGTGTCTCTTGCAGAGGATATTAGGTGATCTGACTGGACTCTGCAATGCTGATCAAACTGGGCTGGTGTTGTGGTTTAACCCAGCAGGTGGTTTAGCAAGGCGTAGTCGTCTGCTTGCTCCCCCTGTTCTCAGTCGGATGGGGGATAGAACTGGAGAGAGGAAAAAAAAAAAAGCAGAACTTGTGGGTTCAGAAACTACTTACTAAGAGAAAAGGAAAAAGATAATAGTTTGGACTACATATATATATGTGTATATAGATATGACTGTATATAACAAGCGATGCACAAATGATTCCTTACCACCTTCCCAACAGATGCCCAGCTAGGCCCCTGAGCAGCAGAAGAGAGTGAGAAGAACTCCTGCTCCCTTAAAAACTCCTTTTGCATGATGTCACATGGCAGGCATGTCCAACCCGCTGCCTGCAGCCTTCATGCGACCTGGCCCAGCTGAAACTGTAAACATCGGCGTGTTATCAACATTATTTGTTTTCAGAAACCAAAAACTTAGCATCATACCATACACTCTGAAGAAAAATTCATTCCAGCTACAACTAAGACAGCTGGCTTTGGAAATATCCGATAGAATGGTTCATTTGGAAGGGATCTACTAGGATTGAGAGCAACTACTTGACCACTTCAGGGCTAACCAAAAGCTAAAGAACATTGATGAGGGAATGAGTATTAATAATTGCTCTTTGACTCTCTTGGGTAGATTGATACTTAAGTATGTTAATACTTAAAATTTGGATATTTTGACCTTCTTTTGTTTTTCCTTTGCCTCTTTAAGAACTACAGTCAGCATCATGAGTTTTCTCCTAATACCATATACTCTGTTTAAATATCTGCCTTGCATCTGTTACTACAAATAAGTAGCTAGCTATGTTTGCTCAACTCCCTACCATCTTTGTTGTCCTTATCTCATGCTCTCATTAAGTTCAGTTGAGTACCACTCTTCTTTTGTTAAAAGTAATATCAGGCTTTGTTTAATCTGCATGCAAGTTTGTTCAGCAGTTCTATATAAAGTTTGCCAACCCCCCTTGCCACTCTGCATTAAATGATTATGTATTTCCAGTACAGTTAATAGTTTTCAGTTCTGCAAAATGTTTGCTGTGGGAAAAGGGCTTGGGAAGAATCTTAAGACAGCAAGTGTCTTTTTTTTTTTCTCTCCACAAATACACACATGGTAGAGGTTGAACTCAATTCCTATCAGGTGTCACTTCATAGCCTTCTCTTCTCCAGGGTGATCAGCCCCAGCTCTCTCAGCCTGTCCTCAAAGTAGAAGTGTTCCATCCTTTGAATCATTTTTTTCTTCTCTGGCTGCGCTCCAGCAGGTCTATGTCTCTCCCGTACTGAGGACTCCACATCTGGATGCAGTGCTCCAGATGAGGCCTCACCAGTGCAGAACAGAGGGGCAGGATCACCTCCCTCGACCTGCTGGTCATTCATCTTTTGATGCAGCCCAGGATGTGGCTGGCTTTCAGGGCTGCGAGGGCACATTACTGGGTCATGTCCAGCTTGCCATCCACCAGTGCCCCCAGGTCTTTTTCAGCAGGGCTGCCATCAAGTCTTTCATCCCCCAGTTTGTGTGGGTAATTGGGGTTGCCTTGACCCAGGTGCAAGACCTTGCACCTGGATTTGTTGAACCTCATGAGGTTCACCTGGGCCCACAGCTCAAGCCTGTCTAGGTCCATCTGCATGGCATCCCATCCCTCTGGTGTGCTGACCATACCCCACAGCTTGGTGTCATCAGCAACTTGCTGAGGGTGTACTTGGCCCCACTGTCAGTGTTGCTGATGAAGATATTAAAGGGTATTGGCCATGGCACCAACCCCTGGGGGACACCACTTGTCACCGATCTCCATCCAGACATTGAGCCATTGATGAACACTCTCTGAACTCGACCCTGCAGCCAGTTCTTCTTCCATTGAACAGTCCACCCATCAAATCCGTATCTTTCCAATTTGGAGAGAAGGATGTTGTGGGGTATTTTGTCAAAGGCCTTACTGAAGTCAAGATAGATGATGACATCAGTGACTCTTCCCTTGTTCATTGATGAAATGACACCATCTTAGGAGGCCACTAGGTTGGTTAAGCACGATTTGCCCCTGGTGAAGCCATGATGACTCTCTCAAATCACCTCCCTGCCTTCCATTTGTCTTAGTATATCTTCCAGGAGGATCTGCTCCATTAACTTTCCCTGCACAGAGGTGAGACTGACAGGTCAGTAGTTCTCAGGGTCATCTTTTTTACCCATAAATGTCTCAACATCTTTCCTTGCCCATCTCCTTCCAGTTAGGTAGGTAAGGTTTCGTTATGTAAGAAACAAAACTTAAAAATTTATTGGCTTCTCCAGTGTAAGAAATTAAGTTGTGGGCAGCTTCACTGTGCAGCATGTGAGGTGCTCACAGGACCTGGAGAGTGTTGTACAATGATCTGAGGCCACTCTGTGACATTTTGCACTCTGAGCTTGTTAGAAGGAGGGAGTTGTGCCTCACTTTGGTCCTTATTGCTGAGACATCTGGAACAACGTAAGTGAAATTTGGAAGCAGGTCTTGATCTTGAGCAGATCCACTGACAGAGGGCTGCTTTCTGATGGTCATTCCAAAGCCATGCTATCTCACCTGCTTAAAATGCAATAAGTAATTGGATTTCTATTTCTCAAGTAAATGATAGTGGAATGATGGGAATTCTTACCCACAGCAGTGAGTACAGAACTAGACTTTATTTAAACTTTTAAATTGGCACCAGATTCTGGCAGTGTACTGCCTTGATTGCTGTGATGACAACTATAAGAAACAAGTTCTAAAAGGAAGTGTACCCTAATTTTCCTCAGCAAAGGAAATGAAAAGCACTGCCTTTGTGGGCATGTGGGTGTTCTATAGCTTGGCTGCCTTTGGGATATGAGACCAAAAATCAAGTGATGGATGTTATAACGATGGTAAATTCTGCAAGTTCTTCAGGTTAGAATGCTGTTGAAAAGTCAATAGAAATAGTAGACACAGCTTTGTCTGAACTATCTGGGGACTGAATTTTAGGCTTTTTCTGTCATACAGCAGTGCTCTTATTCTGTAGTGTGAACAGCCTTCTTCCCAGCCATTTACAGCATTGTGCAGCTCTGCTGTAAGGTATGTATGTGTCCTCCATCAAAGTCATTCATACTGGTAGCCTCATTTTTGGTGGTGATTCATCAGCCGTATCTGTTCATGAGTCAGGCTCAATCCCTGACTGTTCCTGTCAAAAGTGCTTTCAGTGGCAGAAACAGGAAAGATATTAACTTGGAATTTCACATTTCAAAAGTCAAAGAGGCAAATTCTTCTGCTGCATTCACTGGAATATGTTAAAAGTAATGAAAATCAATTATTCGTTTTATAGCTGCTTCCTGATTTCAGTGGTAAGTGGGTAGATTTCTAAAACTGGAATGTATGCACGCAGCCTAAACCTGTGGAAAAGGCTACAATTTCTTGCAGGCTACACATGCGTATAGCTTGAAATCTACTTGGTTTACACACCATTTTTGAGTATCTGGACTTGCATACTATTTAGTTTTTGTGCTTGTCTTTGTTTATTTAAAGAGCTGCATTGTGTTCTAAACTGCTTTTGACAAAGAATATCAAGAAGGAATCTTCCAGAACCACAGTTTGATTCCAAAGATGCTCTTTATAGAGAAACCCAGAGAAACAAGTGCTTTTTCTATATGTATATATTTTTGGGAAATTTAAATCACTAGGATAACTTTCAGTTCCACTGCTAGTTTTCAGAAATACAATAGTGAAGTCTTCTCCCTCAAGTACTACAATAGCATTCTCAAGTTTCCTTTTATTGCTACTTTCTGTTCTTGGCAATGGTAACACATAAAATTAATCTCTGTCTTGATGTTCTTTGTCGCTTAGTGAAAATCTTTCTCATCTGCTTGGGTAGGTTTTGTTCTTCAAGATCCTAAGAGATAACTTTCTTAAAGCATGGAAGTGAGATTTTAATTATATCCTTTAAATTGTACTTGATATTAACTCCCTTTTAACTCCTAAAGAAATACCATGTTCTTCAAATCTTTAGGCTACATCAGGCAAATTGCTGCAGTAACATCACGCTTGGTGAAGAAGTTCAGCTCCATTATGCAGACAGTAATTAGTAAAGTGCTGGAAACTACAGATACGCTACTTTTGCAGTTGACTTGATATTACTGTTTCTGCAACTATTTTTGGGATGATTACTTTATTCAGTCATTGTAACTGCTAAGAGAAGCTGCAGGCTGATTTTGATACATGGAGTAAAAGGCCATACTATATTTATGAAACATCTCAAACATTTTTTTTATCTAGCCTATTTATTGTGTGGATTAATGTGAACAATGACAATATAATAAAGATGCTGTATAAAATATTTGACGTGTTTTATTTCAGTAATATAAATGCAATCTAAGGACAAAAATGTATGAGCTAAAAATTATTCTCAAGATGTCTTGAACTATCACTAATGCAATTCATATACCTGATTTAAATATTTTTATTATTATTTTTAAATCTGCTTGGTTGGGCATGAAAGGCAGTTTTCTGGGACCGTAAGTAAGGCTTTTAATTTGCGTGATTTACTCCCCATACCTCTCTGCTCTTGGCTGTCAGGTGTTTTAGGCTTTTGTGCACGTTTAAGGAAGGAGTTACCTCTCCTATGACTCCCAAAAGCAGGCCCCTCTTGCTATGAGGGATGTGGATACTTTGAAGGGTAGTGGGAAGGGAGTTTTTGCCATGGAGGTCTGGAGTGCCCCCTATTTCTGACTGGCTGGCAGCTCTGTTTCCTTGAGAGCCCTGTTGCTCCCTTGACTCCCTTTGTAACCAGAAGAAACCTGAGGTTGGGCCTGTGATTGGCAGGATTTGAAGTTGTTCATAATGTTAAAGTGAAACACAGCACAGCTCTTTTCTCCCAAAATCTCAATACAAATTCCACACACACACAAAATCTTCACAGACCACTGGCAGCCCATGGGTAATGCTTGGAGAGCCACTGCTAAGGGGCACTGGCTGTGGTAGTGCAGGCTTTTAGTGGAAACCAATGTATCTTATGTTAAACATGCAAGTTGAGGGGGTGGCATGGTTAGGAGTTCTGCTCACGCTCTGCTTGCTTTCATCCCACGCTTCTTGTAGTGGTGAATGAAGTAGAAGTATGTAGTCTTACTAAATGAGTTGGAGTCAATCAGCAGTGACTCAAAGAAATACCCAGGAATAACATTGCCTACCAAACGCAGTAGTCTTATGACTTGATGAGAGTATAAAAGGTGACTGACTCTTTGAAGAAGTAATAATACAAGTTAAGCTATTTTACCTGTCTGCTGTTGCAGTCCTCTGTGTCAGTTCACTTTCATGTTAAATTCTGCTTGCACGTTGGCCCACAAGGGAGCAGATTGCCTTTCTGAGGTGCGATGTGTTAGAATTTTTCATGCTCAGATTGGAAGCTATACATGCTATTAAAAACATAGAGAATGAGTTCCTGTTCCAGACAGAAACGAGATGTTGTGGATAGGTTAAATAGTTGTACCTCATTTCTGTGTGACTGAAAGTCTCTTGATTCCTGCTACAGCCTGAGGTGGGCCCTGTTGCCTCTCACAACGCCTCTTTATATACTGCATTTCTCAGCTTTGTGTGTTCAGTCAGTTCTGTCTCAACCTTTCTTTTCTTCCTTGAGAGGAAGCTTCAAGAGGGTGACTGGGGTAAGTGCAGTTTGGAAGATGATAGTGCTACTCCAGCCTAGGCTGACTGAAGTGATAAACCTCTTAACTGGACGTAGGAGAAGAGGAAAAGTCAGCCTATGGGGTTCAGAGTGTAATGTTGGAGGTGAAGGATCAAATCACCTATGAAAGAAGTACTGCTGTTTGCCATACAGACATAATTTTATAGATGTGGGTAAATCTGTACAACCCCGTGCGAGGGTGCTCTGATGATGGAAAGGTGTCGGCTTAGGTATGTTTGCATTTGTGTGAGTGTTATACTGATATAGTAGCATCAGTTTAAATTCACACCTTCGGTCACACAGAAAATATTAATTTTGCTGGGATAAAACATCACAACTATCAATGATATTACCAATTAATATAATCCCTGTTTTGGTAAGCAATCCTGTATCCAGAAATACTAAAATTCTGTCATTAAAAAGTCTCCATAACAAAAATTTTTGTAAAAGATTTGGTGCACCAACACTCTCTTAGCCTGGAAATTGACAGTAATTTGAAGTGGAGAAGAATTTGCGCAGGTGACTTAAACATTCTGAGAAACAGTAGAAAGCATTCAGATAAAAACATAAGGTAAGGGCAAGGGCTGTTAAACAGTGACTGAGGATCTGAAGAGAATTGTTAAATAAGGAATGCGAACTCTTGTGCTCTGGATCCTAAGCAATCTTAAACTGATTGGAGTGGATTAAAAATGAATAGTTGAATGTCACAAGTACAGAGCTTCTTTCACTTTTTCTAAAGTGCATATAGATCTGGACTTGATTCCCACAGAGTTCTAGATGGGTCCCTTCTCTGCTGTACACTGAGAGGAGTTCTGTCCCCATGAGGAAGCTCTTACAGTATGCATACGTATGTTGTACATCTTTTGTCCTAAATATAGTTTGGTTGCTTTCCAAATAAATGTAGGTCTGCTACTCATTCTGATTCATGACTGTAAACTTTATCACTTGACATTCTCAGTAAACAGACACTTTGGGAATCAATAAGGGCTTATCTTAAAAGAAGTCACTACAGGATTCCAGGGTGTCATCACTAATCTTTTGGGATTTGACTGTGCCATTCTCATTACAATCTCACAACAGAAGTTATTTTAAAAATCATGAAAGATGTGCGCACACACACAAAATTGCTCTTCACCAGACCCAGAAGTCATCCCCTCAAGTTGCTTAGATTTTAAAATGTTTGGTGAGTGTCTTCAAAAATTTCCAATTTGAAAGAATTTTAATATTTCTTTCAGCGTGATGCACAGTGTGTTGTACATCTTTTATCACAACTGCATCTTTAACTGCATAGTTACTCAAGTATCATTTGATGACAGACATGCATCCATACACTTATAAATGTGAAAAGGCCAGAAAAGAGGTTTACCATATGCACAAATTGCTCTGGCTACCACAGTATTACAAGAATGTGCAAGAGGATAAGAAGTGTTGTTATGTGTTTTGTTTCTGTGGCATTTCTTATTACATTTGTGATAAGTGTTGGCAGATTTCCCTGGTTAGGGAGCTTTTCGTGACCACTGTCTAGCCTGCTGCTATTTCTATGGATGTTACCATGGGCACTGATGGAAAGAAATTCATATCAAATGGAAAACAATCATGGAGAAAAGACAGGAGGCAGAAAAGGAGAGACAGAGGTAATTGTGTTAGGGGTCAGGATGGCCTTTTAACTGTGAAAGAGCTGTGAAGCTGCAACAGCATCACATGATACAGGAATATGGAACATATATGCTACGGCTATAGAGGATGGTAAGAAATAATAAGGCTCCCACCCCAAGAGCAAATGTATGAATGTCATATTACTAATTTAGGAACTGTGGCTGTTAAGCTCAGTGCTAGAGTAAAATAAACATCATTCTACCTAGACTATGCAGAATGAGTGTGTATGTGTCTCTAGTTTGCTCCTTCAGGAGTGCATTTATATACATAATTGCATCTAGGTGTAGCATGAAGTAGATAACCTTGGAAATACTAAAACAGCCAAGTAGCTTTACCAAAGTGAGCAGCTATTAATGCTGAGATGAGGTCACAGACTCATGGAATCATAGGGGCTGGACGCTCTGGAGATCAACTAGTCCAACCTTCTGCTAAAGCAGGTTCCCTAGACCAGATGACACAGGAAAATGTCCAGGCAGGTTTTGAATATCTCCAGGGAAAGAGACTCCAGATCCTGTCTGGGCAGCCTGTCTCAGTGCTCTGCCACCTTCAAAGTAAAAAAAATTCATCATGTTCAGATGGAACTTTCTGTGTTCCAGTTTTTGCCCGTTGCCTCTTGTCCTGTTGCTGGGCATCACTGAAAAGAGCCTGACCCCATCCACTTGTCTCATGCGTTTTAGTTATTTATAAGTGTTAATAAGTCAGTACCCTTGAATAAGAATATAAAAAAGTAGTATCAAGTTGTTTTTGTGCTCTTTTGATCCTGGTGCTGCTGTGCAGCATTGACTCTTTATTGTAACTTAGATCCCATGTAGCTCTGCTAGTATTTGGGATACATAAGGTGTAAAAACCCTACGGGCATGGACCTTGGTGATTCTGTCACTCATGTGATCCTCCACTGGCTGGGTATTTTGAGAAGATGCAGGCCATGGGCTAGGGTTTCTTTTGTGCTCATTTTCAAGCACGAAATCTCATAGTTCCTAGTTCTCATTCCAAAGTGTCTGTGTTTTTCTAGCCAGCATCTTGTATCTTTCACTCAGCCTTCAGTTTTTCCTCTTTTCCACTACAGTCGTTGTAATTTCCTGACTCAAAAGCTAACTGCTCTGTCCATGACACGCCAAAACTACTGTTAGCGTTTCTTTCTTGAGCATTTTTGCTTTGAGTTGAGTTCCTGTGAAGAGCACAAGCTGTTCAGAGAGCACTGGAAGCACCTCCCAGAGTAGGAGGTGTGTGTGAAGAAAAGCTAAGAGGAGAGATGCGTTGAGTATCTGCTGGAGGATTTAGAAAAGTATGTATGTGGGGGAGAGAGATGGCAGGTGGCACTCCTTGGTTCTCATGCATTTTCATTCTTCAGCCACTTTTCTTCTTTTCACCATGGAAAAATCTAAATGTGATCCTGATTTTTGTCTTCCTCCTGTGCAGCCTATAAATTTCACTTTGTGAGCAAAGTGGGCTTCTCTGTTGTGCCTGCCTGAGCCTTTGTCTCATGTTCTTCAATGAGTGGCTTGACGCAAGCGTTTAGGAAAAATGATTCCTAATCATCTAAAATGTAATCTCATATGATTCAGAGTTTAGTTTTTCAAGCTCTTTCTGAATTTGCCAGAAATACTTCCCTAGGTTATCAGTGTTACTCCCTCCCTAGACAGGGAAGCATAGAAATGTGAAAGTTAGAGAACAAATTGTAGGGCTCTTTGAAACTCGAGAAAAAGAATGTATATACAGATTAAAGATTCTATACATTTATTCAGTATTCTCCATCTTTAAAATGAATCTTAAGCAAGCTTCCTTTTGTCCCCCAGCTCTCCTCTCCAAATTAAGCTTCATGTTGTCTATTGAGGGGAATCTCAGATCTGCTTGTTGTGTCATTTATGCCCTACTCAATTCCTTGTGGCATCATATTTTCTATGAAAATCCATGAAAATCCGAGATGTGATAGCATTTTATGTTTCACATCTGTCTTGCATTTGTGTAACTTAATAAACAAGTCTCAAGGCAATGTTGAATAGGTTTCAGAAGTTTTAATAATGATACATCACTTCTGCTTTAGGCAATATTGTTTTAATCTGAAAGTTTAAGGTTTTAACCTTAAGATGTCTCAAAACATCTGCACTGTTCAGTGTAGCATCTTACAGTATGTTTTTTTGCTGTTTATTTGTTTGGGTTTTGTTTTTCCTTTTAAATCTTGATAAGAAATATTTGTAACATACTGTCCTTTTCTGATGATAGGAAATTTTCAGTGTGGACTATTCAGCATTCAGAGATGCTAATGCTCATTGAAGATGAGAAGGTGTTCCAAGACAGCCAGCATAGTTTCACCAAGAACAGATCGTGCCTGAGCAATGTGGTGGCCTTCTATGATGGAGTGACAGCATCGGTGGACCAAGGAAGGGCAACAGATGACATCTGCCTGGACTTGTGCAAGGTTTTTGATATGGTCCTGCACCGTATCCTTCTCCAAACTGGAGAGATAGGGATTTGAAGGCTGGACTGTTCAGTGGGTAAAGAATTGGCAGGATGTGTGTAGCCAGAGGGTTGTTGTCAATGACTTTACATCCAGGTGGAAGCCGGTCATGAGAGGTGTCCCCCAGGGGTCTGTCTTGGGACCAGTGCTCTTCAACATTTTTATCAATGACTTACACTGTGGGATTGAGTGAACCCTCAGCAAGTTTGCTAATGACACTAAGCTGAGTGGCATAGTCAATACAGTCAAAAGAAGGGATGCCACCCAGAGGGACTTGGACAGGCTTGAAAATGAGCACATGAGAACCTAATGATGTTCAGTAAGTTCAAGTCCAAGATGTGGCACCTGGGTTAGGGCAATCCCAGAGACTTATACAGAATGGGAGGAGAACTTGAGAGCAGCCCTGAGGAAAAGGACTTGGGGGGTCCTGGTGAACAAAAAGCTGGACACGAACCAGCAATGCGCTCTTGCAGCCCAGAAGGCCAGCAGTATCCTGGGCTGCATCAGAAGAGAGGTGGCTTGCAGGGAGTGGGAAGTGATTGTTCCCCTCTACTCAACCCTCATGAGGACCCATCTGGAGTACTCTGTCCATGACTGGGGCCCTATTAAAAGAAGGATGTGGATCTCTTGGAGCAGGTCCAGAGGAGGGTCAAGAAGATAATCAAAGGGCTGGAGCACCTCTCCTATGATGAATGATGAAGGGAGTTGAGCTTGTTTAGCTCGGAGAAGAGAATACTCTATGAAGACCTCATTGCGATCTTCCAGTACTTGAAAGGAGCTTAAAAACAGGAGGAGGACCAACTTTTTATGCAGGTAGATAGTGACAGAACAAGGGAAACTGATTTAAACTGGAAGAGGGGAGGTTTAGGTTAGATGTTAAGAATAAATTCTTCACTCAGAGAGTAATGAGGCACTGGAACAAACTGCCTGGAGAAGCTGTGGATGCCTCATTCCTGAAGATGTTTAAGGCTAGGCTTGATGGGTTTCCGGGCAGCCTGGTCTAGTATTTGGAAACCCTGCCCACGGCAGGGGGCTTGGAAGTGTATGATCTTTGAGGTCCCTTACAACCCAAGATATTCTATGATTCTATGGACAAGTGTAATGCTTTCCTGATTAAGTAGGTTGAGTCAGTACTACTTTTTTTTTTTTTTCCTTTTATTTTATTTATTTTGACAAAAAAAGAAATGGGGAGAAAAAAAGATTGGTCCTCTAGCTGGTAACTTTACAGTGGAATCTTAATGAACCAATGGAGAACATTAACTACAATATCATTCATGTTTCCTTTTCTTTTCTGGGTTTTGCAAGAAGTAACAAAAATAAAGATTTAGTGCTCCTTTTCTTCTCTTAAACATATAGATATACTTCTGTCTACCTTTGGGGAAAGGAAGTCCTGTTTTGCTACATTTCAGTCTGAGGGAAGTTGGGAAAAGAGAACAATTTGCCTTTAGAGGTGTGAAATATCACTGAAATGAGGTTTATACTTGCTAGAATAAGATGGGGCAGCTGCTCTCAAGATTATTTTCAGGAGAATTTATCAAGTGAAATGTTTCTTTTGTTTTGCTGTGTTTTACCTTACCTTTTCTTTCCTTATTGGATCCTGTTTTCCTACTAGGTATGTTTATAATCTCTTGTATAACCTTGAGATCAAGCTGTTGTCCTCGTTAGTCATAAGAATGTGTGGGAAAGGGTCATTGCTTTCTGGCTGTATGTACACTTGTGAACAAATGTTTTCAAGTATGAAGTACAAGAAGAGTAGAATTTCATCAAATATCTCTGATGAGCACATTGAGAACTCACTAACGATTGCAACTACTTCAATTGAAACAGATACATTAGTTTCACAAAAGCAGGGTCAAATATCCCACTAGTTTTACGGTTTGTTGTTCTCTTTTTTAGTATTTAATTAAAAAAATCATAAAAAAATATTTTTTTTTACTTATGTACATTAACAATATTACATATTTTATATTTGGCCCAAGACAATTCCTCTTCACTCAGTGTGGCTCAGGCAATCCAAAAGATTGGACATCCGTGTTTTATCCAATGGAAGCACTCAAAATAGTTGTTTATATGTTGGTCTGTAATGTGTCGAGCAGTCATAGCCTCTTAGGACTTGGACCATGGACATCCGAGAACCCCTGTGATACTTCTGCTCCACTCCACTGCTTTTACCAGCTTACCTTTTCTCCATTTTAAGGTTGGAGAGAAGGTTGTAGTGAGGTGGGGGTCAGAGATAGGAGAAGAGAGAACGGCCTCAATTTGTGCCCGGGGAAGTTCAGGTTGGATATTAGGAAAAAATTCATCTCCTAAAGAGTGGTCAAGCGCTCAAACAGGCTGCCCAGGGAGAATGATGGAGTCACCATCCCTGGAGGTGTTCAAGAAAAGGGTAGATGTGACACTTAGGGATATGGTTTAGTTGGCAATATTGGTAATATGTGGATGGTTGGACAAGATGATCTCAGAGGTCTTTTCCAACTTTAATGATTCTATGATTCTCTGTTATGCAACTTATGGGAAACAATAGCAGTAAGTATATAATGTGCTGTAGGTTTCTTCAGTTTTTAAAAGATGTGGAGTGTATGGGATGCGGCTGCACCATCTCTCCAGCAATGGCACTTTGCTCTCAGAAGGAAGGGACTTTGGAGGTGAGATGTTTTATTCTATATTTGTTTCCCACACAGCTTTCAAAAACCTCTTTTGATAGTAAGAACCTCTGACATGAGAAAAAAGGAAAATGGAAGAACCTTCTTGAAGGCTGTGATTTGAAACTAATTTAGCTTCTGTTTGTCTTGGCCACAGTGAGGGAGGTGTGCACTGCCTCTAGTGTATCTCTGCCTCTTAGGTAGATAGTGCTTCTGTACCATCCCTCCCCATTCCATGGGGGAATAATGGGAACCTACATTTTGCCCTGATCCCTGTATTTTGGGCAGTGTCCTACAGAGCAGTTGTCTAGAGATTCTGATTCTTAAATTCCTGGCCCAGGCAAAACTGTAGAATTTTGAAAACTGCTTCCAAAATTTAACTCAGGCCACAATTGCTTTAAAGTCCTTTTTTTCATCTTCACTTATTTATTTAAATGAGGCTGAATATATAACAAGAAGTAGGACTAACCCCGGAAGTAGTTTCCAGACCTTTCTTATCAGGGGCATTAATCTTTTGTGGTTTTTTTCCTTGTTTATTGCTGTGAAGAACAAATGTATAGAATGTTACTGAATCTTTGCATTGTATTTGATTAGTGAAACAATTCTTGGTATCACAATTGCTGTAATAGTTTACTGAGAGCTATATTATGTTTGATTCCTCTTTTTCTAGTTTGGATTTAATGGCCATAGTTGCTTTAACCAGCAATTAAGTGCTTACGTGGTCTGACTCTAAGATTTCATCGTATTTAATGTCGGAGTGAACTATACCTATAAAAGGTGATGTCTGTGTCTCTGGAAGGAATAGTAAATGCGTAGAGAATTCTTTTTAGTAGTGAAAGTAGAAGAAAATGCATTCTCTTCTCTTTCTGATTCTGTGAAAGTGGTGCCATTTGTTGTTTTTTTCTGCCTCTCCTGAATTAATTAGAGCAGAACAGTGTTTCCAGCTAATGAGGTAAACACTCCTGTAGGTTCATATGCGGAAAGGTTTCTATCACTGTACTTTTTCACTCAGCAGCAATAGTAGTTGCTGCAGCATGATCAATAGAAGAAACTGCATTAAGATCAACAATTATACAGGGTGATAAGCAGACCTAATTGAGTGTTAGATGCTTTATAAACACAAAGCCACTTAGCTAGTGGTGCATTACTGTTACTGGAATGAGATTTTTCTGGGAGGTCTTAATATGGATATCAATTGTTCTTTGTGTATAGGATTTTCCAGATGATCCTCAGTGTGATCCTGATGTACAGAGACAGGCTTAAGACATCCCAAATCCATCAAGTGAGGTAGAAGTTTGCAGAAGTGCTCATTTTCTTTCTCAGGAATTCCCGAAGTTTTTGGGAAGGGGCTTTTTGTTCTCACTTCTTAGTCAGCGGTCAGCTAGCATCTTAATTGTGACAGATTAATACTATCCAGCTTGCAAAGACTCAGGTTCATGTTACATTTACAGAAGGCTGAGAGATGTGTTGTTTTCTTGCTGGGAGGCTCTGTGTTTTTTTTTTATTTTTCTTTCGTTCACACTCCAGTTCCACCCAGGACAATATTTTTGGAAAAATCATTTTGCTTTCCTGTTAAATCATAGAATCATAGAAGGGCTAGGGTTGGAAAGATCCCTTAAGATCATCTAGTTCCAGCTCCACTGCCATGGACAGGGTTGCCAACTGCTAGGTAAGGCTGCCCAGGGCCCCATCCAAACTGGCCTTGAATGCCCACCAAGGATGGGAAATCCACAGCTTCTTTGGACAACCTGTTCCAGAGCCTCATCGTTCTCTGAGCAAAGAATTTATTCCTAACATTTAACCTAAATTTCCCTTCTTTAAGTTTAAAGCCATTCCCCCTTGTCCTGTCACTATTGGACTGTGCAAAAAGTAGATCCTTCTACTGATCATGAGGTTGCAATGAGGTTTCCCTGGAGCCTTCTCCAAGCTGAACAAGCCCAACTCCCTCAACCTTTCTTCACAGGAGAGGTGCTCCAGCCCTCTGATTATCTTAGTGGCCCTCCTCTGAACCTGTTCCAACAGCTCCACATCTTTCTTGTGCTGGGGGCCCCAGACCTGGATGCAGTACTCCAGGATGGGGGCTTCACAAGGGCAGAGCAGAGGGGGACAATTCCCTCCCTCTTCCTGCTGGCTACCCTTCTTCTGATACAGCCCAGGATACTGTTGGCCTTCCAGGCTGCAAGAGCACACTGATGGTTCATGTCCACCAGGACCCCCAAGTCCTTTTCCTCAGGGCTGCTCTCAAGTTCTCCCATTCTGCATAAATATCTGGGATTGCCTTAACCCAAGTGTAACACCTTGTGCTCGGCCTTGTTGAACCTCATTAGGTTCTCAAAGACTCACTCTTCAAACCTGTCCTGGTTCCTTTAGATGATATCCTTTTCCTCTATTGTGTCAACTGCACCAGTCAGCTTAGTGTCATCAGCAAATTTGCTGAGGGTACACATTAATATCTTCTTTGTAAGATGCACTAGTACCTGTATGATTGCAGCTGGGTTCCACAAACTAGTGCGTTCTGTGTTGCAGTCCAGGAGAAATACTAACAGTTCTCAGTTCCCACAGCACACTGTTGTGTCAGCATCAGCTGTGCCTGTTATTAACTCACACCTCTCAGGATGTGTTATCTTAACTTGGGAAATAGAATATAAATACTAAAGGATTTATTTTCAAAGCAGAATTCTAATACATCATTATTTATTGTAACAAACTTACATTATTACCTGCTCTCTCACTGTTATATGCTCTCTTAGTGTAACCTGTGCTGTCCTCTTGGTTTCATTGTGACAGCAGTCTCTCTAAGGTCACTTGATATTGAGTAAGTTTCATTCATGAGTTTCTTGAGCATTAGTTGATTGCTTGAACTTTGGTAGTGGAAGAAGAATGTTAGCTTTTTGCCTCTATGCAGTAGCAGAAATCGAGACGCAGCACGGAACACACACCTCATGGAGTTGGGTGGTGGATATACAGCGTCTGGCAGAGATAGAGTTACTGGGCGTTGCTGTGTCACTTGACAGCTGTGGTTTTAAAAGGAATAATTCATGTAGGAAGTGTGCATAATGTACTCCTGTGAGATGGTCATTTAACACTGTTTCTAGAGATGCTGAAAATACAGCTTACTTGAGAGAGAGAGAGAAGTATATCATGGAATGAATTGTTTGGCTAAAAACCTGATGTCCGTACAGTTGTGAAAACTAGACAGGCTCTTCAGCCCCTCACTGAGGATTTATCGAGGATCAAGCTGTCTGTTAAAGTTCCAAGCTCAAAATATGACAGGGAATATGCTTAGCTTGGTGCCAAATGCTACCCTTACAACTCCTGACTATCCTCCTCCTGTGAGTCTAGACCAGTCTTAATCTTGTTGATGTAGCTCTATACTGTGCTCAATGCAAGTAGCTTCCCTGGCTTCATGGAATACTAATACGCATAAGAAATGTAGGATCAAGGGATGTGTGGCACAAGCAGGTTTCTTAGTCTTTTGAGGTGCTGTTTGGCTCAAATTCATCAAACAAAAATATGCTTAGTGGGGAACTCTGTATCCCCATATGCCACAAGAAATGGAAAACAGTCCTTCCCTGCACTCCCTGCAGATCGGAACTGTCAAATTGAACAGAAGACTCATAAAATAGTGGAAAATATAGTTAACTAAGGAGATTTATAGGATTGTTAGCGGGAATGTTTCTTAATTTAAAATGTTAATGTGTTTCCCAAAGGGAAACATTACTTCTCGTTGAAGCCTTAATTGGAGTGGGCTGATTTTTGATGCTGGGACTAATAATAATAAAAAAATTCTTCAGTCTTGACCATGAAGAGAGCTATTTAGATTTCACAAGCCGTAAAATCATCAGGTACACTGTAATTTTAGCTTTCTCTCCTGAGGCCAAAGAGGAGATTGATATGTGAACAGCAGCAATGGGCAGTCATGGAAAGGTAGTTTACTTGGAGTGTTATTTTTCTTAGAGCCAACTTCAAAATGTCAGGGTTTTTTTGTTTGTTTTTCTTTCACATAAACAGTGATGCTAAACAATATATCCTGATAGACTGCAATGTTAATGCTCACAGGCTGGGGTTAAAATGAGATCTTTCTAGAAACTGAATTGTTTGTATGCAGAATAATCATAAGACTTATTCATTTTCTTTGTTTTTAAATATAATCGAGTGTCAATGTTTGCAATCAGGGGATGCCAGTAGAAGCTCTCCATGTGATTTTAGTTTCTTGCATCTTTTTGGATGATATAACAGAATCTTGTCCAATATTTCCTCTACTGAGCTTGCCAAACCCCTTGTTCCTATTTTATGTATTTTCTTGTTCCTATTTGCTGCATTAGGAAAGAGCAACATTTTCCATGCATAAAGAGAAGTACGGTTCTGGAGTAGCCTCTAAAATAGAACTGTGTCTGCAACTGGCAAGAGGATTATTCTCTTACATGAAGATTTGTACCTGCAGAGATGAAGTAAAATAATCTCAATTCTTCCTGATGTTTCCTATTGGGTAGTACATAGGAAGTAATTAGGCAACTTGTAACAGTGTTGCATAGAGCAGCACTCCTATTAGAAAATATGAAGCTACCCTGCACTACTTGATCTCTAGTAGTGGGATTTTCGCTGGTGCCCTGGTAGGCATCCTCAAGCTCTGTAGGCTCCAGACACCAGTAGAGATTGAAACAGCTCACAAAAATTCCCAGTATCAGGAAAATGGGAAATCAGAAACAATCCCTCCTATTTTACTGATGAGAGAAGGGCAGTGTATGTTGTCTACCTGAGCTTCACTAAGGCCTTTGATATTATCCTCCATAAGATCCTCACAGAAAAGCTGTTAATGTGTGGGCTGGATGAGCACAGGGACGTGGGAACTGCTCTGGGTGTCCAAGGAACTGGATCAGATGGACCCAGAGGTCCTTCCAACCTCAGGCATCCTGTGATTCTGTGTTGTGTTCTCAAGTGATGTGCATACTTCCCCTCTTTCCACTTGTTGTTGTTGTAGTTTTACTTTTTTGTTTTGGATGCACCTCATAAGCTTTGTCTCTGAATGAGCTCTATAAATGGCTCTTCCATGAGAACCAGCAGCCACATGGTATTGTGCTAGTCTTTCCTTCCAGTGGGGACAAGTTCTTATTAATTGAAAAAGACCTTCCTATATATCACTAACCCTCTACCTGACACAGAAGAGCTGTAGTGTGTGTAATTACTATCATATAATACTAATTAAGCAACAAGATATGACTTTTGAAACCTCTGTGTGCATGAGAATGCCAGGCGGCAGAAGATTTTTAGTCAAGAAAGCAAAAAAAAAAATCATTCCTTGGGCCTTCCTGTAACCATGTGGCAGGGTTAAAAATGTTCCAGTCCAAGCAATGGCAGCTGCCTACCCAGGCTGAGGGACTATAGACCCATGGGAATTGGAGCAGGCAAGGGGCTATAAGGGATGTGAGGCAGCATCATGGGTGCTGGCACGAGATTTCTATGGCAACGAGGAGTCTGAGCACAGGTCATCTGTGACTACGGTGCAGAAATAACTCCTCAAGCCTTCTGTAAGTAAATGTGCCTAGAGCTTGATCTTTTGCTCTGGTATCAGTTCAGACTTGTGTGGTTGCTTTTGATACATATGACTCATGCTGTGAACATAGAACTTGTGGAAAAGGAAAAAATAATTTACAGTTCCTTTATACTTTCCAGTATTTTAGGAAATAGGTCTTTTCTTCTTCTTCTTCTTCTTTTTTTTTTTTTTGGTCTAAATGAAGTAATCCAACAAAACACATAAGAAGGATTCTGTTATAAAAAGTTGCGTGCTATAAAAGCTTGCAAGTCATTTCAGAATTTTGCATCAAGTATGCCCTGAACAGCTTTAAGATGATCTTTTGCGATAACCAGGAATACTTACAATTCTTCCAATAAGAAATGTTTTCTGTACTAGGATAGGTTCCTGAAAATATCATAATTTCTAACGTAGATTTGATTTATGAGGCTGCTATGAAAATCTTCCATAACTTGCAGTTTCTGAAAGCAAAGGTGGAAGCACCTGAAATGTGTTAAAAATTCTAAATTTTAAAGAGTATTCTCAAACTCAAATCTAATTTTTCACCATCTGTGATGCTTTTATAATGCCCAGATCCATTGCATAGTATTAAAAAGGTTCTTTTTGTGTAATCAAACTTCTGTGTTTGGAAAAAAAGAAGCTAGAAAATTGCTACAAAGTGATACTGATAGCCAAACCAGTTGGAGTGCATAAAACTAGGGGGAAGAGAAGGTAAAATCTTATCTAATTCTTTTTTCTAAGACTCAGTGTAGCTGTTAACTAACTTGTGGCAGTATGCTTTTCATGTCAAACAATTTTATTTGCTAAGCTTTTCTGTAGTATCTAAGTAGTAAGCTGAACAGTATCTATTAGCATCATCCTTCTGGTTTCCCTGGCAACTGAGCGAATCAATTCAATGACAGTTTCAGTGCCACGGAAAAGCACCAGCCCTGTTACGGACAGTAGTGCAAAAAGCAGGTAGGCTGAAATCTGTTTGTCTGCAGAACAGCTTTATTTCTTTCTCTTGTCCATTCTGTTTTATTAGTTCTAAGATGGATATTTAAACACAAATCTCTACATACTCTGCTGTGCTGGTTCGTCAGTGATCCTCGATGCGATTCCTAAGGATCCACTCACCCCAGCTGTGAGGACCTTGACCCCATCTTAATGTTCCTGTTCTGGATTTTATGCACATGTATATGTGTGTGTGCATGTAGGTAAATATATGAATATAAATAACTTTCATCCAGTGTAATACCTAGTAACTGGCATTATCAAGGTCATGCCAGATTTGCTACAGGGAGCAGAGGAAGGGGATGGTTGTACCTCCTTCCTATATTCCTTTCCAATACAAAAGGATGATGTTTGGATTTTCTGTCACTCAGCCTGCCTGAAGAAGGAATTCAGAAAGCCAGTTGAAATGGTTAATGTCCATAAGTCATCCTACAGTCTCTGCTTCTGAAGGAAGATAATTTGGCTAGGGAGGTGTATTCCTCTCACATATCTGTTATCATTTTATTTTTTTAGTGGTTGGCTTTGGAGTCCTACTAAAGCTTCAAGCCAGCTTCATCAGTCCATTTCTGCCTGCATTTCTCTTAATTTGCACTGCATTGTCAGTGCTGAAGTACCAGCAAGGATGATAGTAGTGATAAAGTGGTAAGATATTTGTAAAGCATTAAAGCAAGAATAGGCCTTTTTTTCCCTCATGTGATTTTTCTTCATTTATTCAAAATCTGACAACTAGATACACTTTATAGCAACCACCTTATATGCTATATTTTTTCACTCATGAAGACATGACTGTGAAACACTGCCGTTGAAACATAGGTGTAGAGGTTGTTTTGAAGCTCGCATTATTTAGATGCTTAAGAAAACAAAAATCCTCTTGAAGAGAGTGCAGAAAGTCCTTCAGAGAACAAGGCAGAAAGTCCTGATCCAGAGAACCTGAGAATTCAGACAACTATAAATACATTGTATGCTTCGCTTAATTCTGGTGACCGAAGACAAAGAGCTCCAGCAGTGTCTATCTTAGTTCTACCAGTCTCTAAGCCTGCAAGCATTCCAAACATGAATAAGATTTCTTGCAGGCTTTTGAGTTCAGCATTGGAAAAATATCAGGTTGACAAGTCAGATTTGCTCACTGTCATGAGTGCTGGTTATCCCATCTACCCCCAGAAATAATAGAGCACTACTGAGTGAATCACAAGCTTTTTTCGGACTCTGCTCTCCCCTGAATGCTTCATGATTCAGTCCCTATAGTTGCCATAAAAGAGCTGTAAAAGAAGCTCAGACTGATGGCTGAAAATGTTTATATTCCAATGTAACAGGGACCTTGAGCTTATTTTAAATTTCTTCATTATTTCACTAATCTAACTGGGACTCCAGTGTGGCACTCCTTGGCAGAACTGATGTGAGCACATAACCTCACCTGATCTCAGGTAGAAGAGGTGTTGTCTTTTAGGCATTCTAGAGTAGTTTCTCAGTACCTTCTGCGAGTGTTGACACTTTGTTTTGAACCCAGACTTAAGTAGAAATATTGTTTGTGTATATATACAGGTCTCCCTGTTCTTTCTTTGAGTGTAACAAACTAACTTGGATCTAACTGGACACAACAGTCTTAAAGACAAAGTTTCCATCATTATCTTATATGTATTTATTCCCCCACACCTTTTTTCCTCCTCCTCCTCCGCTTTTCACCCAACTGTTCGTGTTTTTGACAGAACTTGACAGAATGGATCCAAGTTTTCCTCATTCCTTTCCCAGGGTCATTTGAGATGAACAGCAGTTAGAGGGAACTACATATTGTGTAATGTGAGCACATTGTTGAATGTAACTGCAAACGTCTACAGAGGACATAAATGTTTGGCTGACAAATGTAGATGCCCCTTACTGAAGCACTACATTCTAATTTTTTTTTGCCTATGCAGTGTCTCAGGATGCATTTTCAGGTTTGCTAATTAGAAACATTCTTCATTCAGTAATCATAGAATCACCAATATGGAAAAGACCTCTAAGATAATTCAGTCCAATTGCCCATCTGTCACCAATATTTCCCACTAAACCGTGTCCTTCAGTACAACATCTAAATGTTTCTTAAACATCTCCAGGGATGGTGACTCCACTATCTCATTGGGCAGTTCAGTCCAGCACCTGACCAGTCTTTCAGAGAAGTATTTCCTAACGTCCAATCTGAATCTTCCCTGGCACAATTTAAGGCCATTCCCTTGTCACGGTATTATCTAAGGGTCTGCGTCCGTGACAAGGGGAACAGGCCCGAAAGAAAAAAAACGAGAAAAAAGAGGAAGGAAAGGAAAAAAAATTGCCGGCGGTAAGGGCCAGCCCCCGGGCGGTCCGGTGGCTAAAGCGGCAGAGAAGCCGCGGAGCCGCCACCTGGGAAGACAAAGGGAAAGAGGGAAAAAGAAAAAAAAAAAAAAACAGCGGCACCAATCTGAGGAGGAACAACCAACTTTACTAAATATATCAAAATGAGGCTAGTAGAATTATATTAGAGAGTTTACAGGCTGAAAATCTTACACAGTAAACTGCAGGAGGACCACATGCTTTCTCCGCCGGGCAGGAAGGAACAAACCCCGCGTCTCCCACGCGGCTTCACCACCCCCCCCCCCTAACGCAAAGACCCCTGGGGAGTGCACCTCCTCCCCTCCCCCTCAGAGGGCCACACCAAAAAAGGTAGTTTGCAGTAATCAGGGAATTAACTCTTTAACTGCCCGTACCTTACATGATGTAATGATGTGGAATACCGACAACAAAAAATCACAAAACCATAACATCCCTCTAGTCCTATCACTAGTTACATGGGAGAAGAGGCTGACCCCCACCTCACCACAACCTCTCTTCGGGTAGTTGTAGAGAGCAATAAGGTCTCCCCTGAGCCTCCTCTTCTCCAGACTGAACAACCTCAGCTCCCTTAGCTGCTCCTCATAAGGCCTGCTCTCCAGACCCCTCACCAGCTTTGTTGCCCTCCTCTGAACACGCTCCAGGGTCTCAATGTCTTTCTTGCAGTGAAGGGCCCAAAACTGAACACAGTACTCAAAGTGTGGCCTCACCAGTGCTGAGTACAAAGGTACAATTACTTCCCTGCTCCTGCTAGGAACACTATTTCTGATACAAGCCAGGATGCCATTGGCCTTCTTGGCCACCTTGAAACACTGCTGATTCATGTTCACCTGAGCATCAATCAGTACCCCCAGGTCCACTTCCTCTACACAGTCTTCCAGCCACTCTGCCCCAAGCCTGTAGCATTACCTGTGGTTGTTGTGACCAAAGTGTAGAACCCAGCGCTTGGTCTTGTTGAACGACATCCCTCTGGCCTCAGCCCAGCTATCCAGCCTGCCCAGATTGCTCTGTAGGGCCAGGCCTTCCTTCCACCAGGCATGTCAACAGTTCCTTAATAATAATAATAAATAATAATAATAATAATAACTGTTCGGGCCCCTCCAAGTATGTGTAAATTTCACCATGAATGATTAATGAAAATTCTCACAAACTTCAGGGAAACTGTAAGAAAACAATAATTATTTTAAGATGAGATATTCTCATCTCCATGTGCCTGGAATGAAGCCTAGTATTCACTGTTAAAACTTCAGGTCTGCATTGTTCCTTTTTTGTGATGACAGAGAAGTACAGTTTATAGGTGGTTGATAGAACAAGGTGTTTTTAACAAAAGCAGTCTTAAAGTACAATTTCACTTGACCTACAGACACCATAGCTGTCAATAAGGCTCAATGGGTACACCTAAAAAATAGCTAGGCATGAGTTAAAATGGATCTTGACCTTCAGTACAATCCATATACTTACTTGTCAATTGCCCATGTAAGAAGAGGATAAAAATGTGAGCAGTAAAACAGCAAATTTCTTGTTCTTCTTGACCAAGTGACACAAGACAATGCGTACACCTTTAGGGTAAGGCCTGCAGAAAAATTACTTGCAAAGAAATTCGTTATTAGCTAGTACTTTTCATGCTATTAAAGATGTTCTTCATGAATCAACCATAGTGTAAACTTCTGTTTATATTGAGGACAACCACTACATCATAACCTTTCTGCTACTTTTGTATACCTAGTGACCAATGGATCCACACAGCAATAGAATTAAAGGATATTTATGACAAAAGAGCTCAGAAATATCTGTATGAACAGCTATGACAAGTCCAAATGTGATGGCCCCACCTCTAAAGCAATTTTGGAAAAGTAAAAAAAAAAAATTCTGTTTGAGATCTCTGCTTGAATTATCTTCCATTTTCCTTATTAATGTTTAATAATTTATTCACCATGGTAGCTGTGTGTAATTTTTAATTTCATTTCACTTTAAATATAATATAAGTGATGACATAATGTAAAATTAAGATTTATCCATCAAATTGGTGTTATCAAGTGATTTTATTTCCCTTTTTTTTCAGATGGATACGCCACAAGGAAAAGAAAATAGAATAACCTTATACCACTTAATACCACTGAGGTAATATCAACTGCGCAATAAGTAGAACAATTGGAGGAATACTAGCTGATCTCACACGTGAAATCTTTACCTTGTGAATTATTCTGCAAGACTAGTTATATTTGCTGTAGATAAAGTGCTGTGTGAAAACATTGCTTCTGAGAAATATTCATAGCATCAAGTGAAATAATTAGACTGTTGATACAAGTTTTGATGACTTGTTCTACTCCACTGACATTTGTAAGCTGTTTTTCCTTTCTTTTTTCTTTTTTTCCTCTCTCTTTTTTTTTTTTTTTTTTTCCCCTTAGGAACTATACTAAATCTCAAGCAGAGCGTGGCATTACTTGTGTAGACCACCTCAGCATAGGTTGTGTTAAAACAGCATCACTCTAAGTGCTCTGAGCAGTCACCCTCATCATGAGAGGCTCTGTTAGCTATCTTATGAAATGAGATGGTTGGAAGAAACACCATGGGACAGAAAAAGAGTGAGCTGCCTACAATTGTCCCTCCTTTCACAATGCATTTAGATTGGATTCTAATCTAGCTAAGTGTGATAGAAATATACAGCTTGCTTGTCAAAAAGCATTCACAACCAGTAGTTTAACAAAGAGCTCTGCTGAGGAAGAGATGCCATTAGCAGAACAGTGATCCTGCAAACATTTATCTTTGCAAGGCGTCTCCTATGCTGATCTCTAAAACATAGATTTTAAAAAGGGAGAAAAAGAAACAAGAAAGAAAAAACTTATTTTTGGAACACTTATTACCTGACAAAAATAGGAGCTACTGTATTTCTCCTGAAAAGAGCCTTAAATGTGTGCTGCTGATGGGTTAAAAAGTTGTCCCCAGGTACCCACAGGCAATCTTTGATCCTGCCTTGCAACTTGATAGTCATTCTCTGGGACGCTTCTGCTTTGACTTCTGTGGCCTTCCTCCTCTTAATCCTGGGCCTGGATGAAGGCTGCCAAATACCACCCCGGTGTGGCTGGGGAAGGAACATCCATCCTGTCTGCTCTGCTTCCTGCCTCCTTGCTGGCAGGTCCCTGTCTGTGAGGAGCACAGCAAAGACAACAAGGTCAGTCTGTGGCTTCTCATCTTGCACTGGTTGTTAGGGTGTCAGAGTGTTGCAAAATGGCCTGTCAAGCATCCTCAAAGATCTTTAATTTATTTGTTTCTGATTTAGAGGCAGGTTAGTAGAGCTGGTAGTTTCTAGATATATTCTTAATATGGCTCTGAGTGAGTTGCAGTGTGCTTTAGATGATATCATGTTTCTTTATTTTGTTTTCTATTCCAAAGTACTATCAGTATTAAAATATTTTTTCCAGAAATACTTGACAAGTATAAAGAACACTGTTTAATCACCCCCATATTCCTGAGGAATTCTTTATTTGTTGTGGCTGTAAAGACTGACAATTAGACTGGCTGATCCAGTGTTGGATGTGTGTAAATGTGTTTAGATTAGAGGTAAGAAACTTGCTTATTGATCATTCTTGAGTAGTTTTCCTGCAGAAGCCAAGATGTTTTCTACTTGGAAACATTTTGTGAGGGCAATACACATTTATACAAGCAAGAGTTGTTAGATATTCCTCAGCAATTGCCTTTTTAGAGTGTTTAAATCATGCTCTAAACTCAAGCTAATATAAAAGCATCTCTCAAGAGCATTAAATGTTGTGATGTTGCAAGCAATTGCATAAATGCATCCTTTGAATAATGACATCTGCTGCTATTTGTTTATGCACAACTGTACATCTATAGCAACTGAAAGGTAAAGGAGTCTCTGGAGGTTTATCCAATGATGCACTGTTATGAGCATATACGAACATGATGAACTGACTGTGTGAACACTCCCATTGGCACTGGATCCAGCACCAAGGTATGAAGAACGAAGGCATTTCTTCCAGCACAAAATCGGATTGTTTTTGTAACAGACATGGGAGATCATATATACTGTTCTGTTTGCTTTTAATATTGTCTTCATACATAACTTCGCTAGGTTTTATAGAAATGATGTAAACTTGGTCCAAAAAGCTCTGACTCCAGTGTGCCACAAGTCTCAGTTACAGTTGACTTTCACATAATTCTTGTATATAATATCTCTGTTCATGCATTTTATATCAAGTTTATAGCCAGGAAAGCAGAACAAGAAAGAGTACAAAACAATGTCTACTGTAGGGAATGGCACTCTCTTGATCCATAGAGTGACCAAACTGAATCATATCAGAAAAAACAGTGTTTTTTAATGAGTCTTCCACCACATCAAAGTTAAGGATAAGAGGACTGATCTCTCATGTTAAGTACTTTAATATCCACTGATTAAAGAAGTAAAATAACCCATCAGCTGCTGTAAAACTTTGGAGTGAAATTATTCTTCAAAACATAGGTGTTTCATTTGCCTAATTGTTCTGAGTAAGTAAGCTCTACTGAGGCATTAGCATCCTTGAAAAAATATATGTGATAAATCATTAACTACAAAATTAAATTCTGTTTTGAACTTATTTTTCCATTAGCTCAAACAACTGGTAAACACTCAGTGTATTCTTGGAAAAATGAGTTCTTGGAGATTTTCATGTTGCTTTTAAGAGGCTTGAATTTTATTTCAGAACAGCCCTGCCAATTGCAACTCTTCAGAATAAAAATTAGAGAGACTATTCATTTATTTTCTATAGCTTTTCTAAAAGACGCTGTCACCTCAAAGAACATTTCTACTTAATTCCAGAACAAAAAGATCTTGATCTCTCAGTATGGTGTAGTTTTTCCTAAAAACATAGGAGGACTGAAGTAGAATGATTGTGTCCCAACACAATGAGATTGGGATTCAAAGTATTATACGCTTACAAATGAGTGATACAAAAGGAGAGCCGTCCTGTTTTCATTACAAACCACATCTGACCTAAGCCCTTATTTCTTCAGAAGTGGTAGGAATGAAGTATAATCTTAATGTTCATTGTGTGGATTGTTGCTGTGTCTACTCTGTGAGCTAGAAACAGGTGAAATCATATGCTGCTAAATAGCATTTTAACAAGCACAGCTGCAGGGGAATGTAGGTAGTAGGTGCTGGAGTAAATAATCTAGTCTATTAGAGCTGCTAGGGGGGGAATATCAGGTGGAACATTCTTATAAAGCCATTTAAACATGAAACACAAAAACGAAATAAAATCACAGCTGATGTCAAAACTGTTTGTATAGGAGCTCCTAACAAATGCAAACCTGAAACATCTGTGAATGCTTTAGAAACTAACAAATACCCCTGAAAGAGTTGCTGCTATGTAGAGTTGCTTACCCTCTACAGTAACATTGAAAGCCATCAGACTTTAAAGACAAATAAAGACATCCAAGTACATTTTCTAATTGCCTAGATAGGATGTATGGCATTAAGCATTCATATGTTCAAAAGAAGAACAGTACTTGGCGGGAGCCACAGTGCCTGTCAGATAGGCAGCAAACGGGTGTCTGCTGTGAATATATATTTCAGGGCTAATTAAAGGTTAATTCATGCTAAGGTAGAATGGCTTAGTTTATTTTTGGATATTAAAACTGAATGATTTCTGATTTAGGTCTGAGAGTGCTGCTTGCATTGCTTTTTTTTTTTTTTTTTTGATGGTATTGCTGATCTATTTTCCCTGTCTTGATAATGGTTATGGTAAGAATAAATCTTTATGTATTTGCTAGGCAGGATTTGATTTATAAGTTAGATATGGAAGATATGCAAGTTCTGATAATATTACTAAGATTATTTTAGCTTAATGCAGACCTACTGCATGCTAACAGGTTGTATTTCAGTACAGTATTTTAATGTGTGACAGTTAAGATCTGTTTCCTCTGATGAAGCAGGCTCAGAATATTGCTTCAGCTGACTACCATCTGAACTGAACTTTAATTATCCAATGCCTGATAAAAAATAACTTCACAGTACGTTGGAAAGTGCTCCTTTTTTGAGTTTGCTTGTTATTACCTAGTAAGGTGTTAATCTTTGCTGCTTAACGCTGTTAATACTACAAGACTTTAAGCTAGGAAATTAGTCCAGTTATTTTTACGAGTAGAGAAGGTACAAGATAGGAAAAGATATGTCCTAATGAATCTAACTATTAAAATATTGGAAAACAGGATAGTTCTGGCAATGCATATTTTGAACTGAGAAACTGACAGGATGCTGAAAAAGACTGGAAGACAGTACCTAATTTTTAAAAATGTAATGTTATTCCTGAGGCATTAGTAATAAGACTTCTATGATCCTACTTTTTTATTTCATCATTTCAGTTTCTCCTTCCCTTCTCTACTTCCATATTTTCTGAATGTGCTCTTTTCACCAGAATTCTCAGACATATATAAATTGCCAATTTTAAGGTATTTTTACTGCTCAGATGTCTAAGTGATTACTTTTTGTCAACTCTTTTCCCTATCTCAAAGCTTGTATGTGATTTTGTTTTGGTGTGTGTTCTTCTGTTGTTGTTATTTGTGTTTGATTTCATTAAAAATTATTTTCAGATGAGTCAGTGAATAAGAGAGTCTTGCAACATTGTTCTTTCAAATGGGGGCTGGATGTTCTATTTCATTTTGAACAATTAATTACCAGTAATTTAATGAGGACTAGCTTCCATAAACAGACTTCAGGATTGTCTTATTTATCTTTTTCTTATCTTTTATGTATATCAGCCAGTGTTCTGATGTTTCTTAGCAGTACCCAATTGTTCTTTTGCTTGATCCCAGCCCAATCTACAAGCATCATTACACTGATGAAAGAGTAATCAATTTTGATTACTAGTGGTGGAGGACTAATGAATAAGATATTACTATGCATGTTCTTTAAATGTTGCATGGGGTTTAGATGATTGTGTTGTATGGAAGATCTTGGAGGTGTAGATGATACCACTGAGATAATACATCTTGTATTAAAGTAGATTTCTGCATGCTTATCTCAGGATGCCATTATCTTTGTGTTAGTTGTCTGGATTTTAGATGCCTGATTATTGTTCTTTAGGTGGAACAGATTAAACATTTTCTGCTCAAGTGAAAAACATCTGTCTCATTTTTTTTCCATGTGAAGGAATTGTCCCCAGTTTTTGCCTTTATGAGATCATGGGGGAGTGGGATGGAACCTGATGGTCTTGGATGCTGTACTGTGTTGTTTTTTTGTTTGTTTAAGTTTATTATGGAAACCGTTAATTCTTCAAATGCAAAATTCTATGGAAGAAATTAGGGTACAGTCATTCATTTTCTGACTTTTTTTTTAACTTGTCTAACATTAATTGTTAGATATGAGTGGGAAACAGGAAAAACAGGATACTGGAGTTTGTGAGCTGCTCATTGAATGTTGTTCTTTCTCTAAGTGTGGAGTTTCCAGTATTTTATTCAGAGGCGACTGAGTTCTTAGGTGTTAATTTCAGTAGACATTGGATCTGCTCCGGTGTTTGCACTGATCCCAGGGCAGTTCCTACCAAAAAAACCTGATGTTAGTTGGCAGCAAGCTGGTGCTGTTGTTCCATTCCTGTCCCCTGGCATTCTCCTGATGTGAAGAAAGCTTGAGAGTGATTCTGACAGACTCTCCTGTGACTGGGTTTTATGGTGTGGCAGATGCAATCCAGTGTGTAACTACAACCAGAAAGAATGGCATCTCTCATTCATTTACACCAGAACCAGCTGCAGTGAGCCAGCTAACCCATCAAAAACTTGCTTTGGCTTGTATGTTTGAAGAGCACTTGTTGTTTAGCCTGAAGTTTGTACAAAGGTGATGCTCAGAATAAGATGATAAACTGCAGGCTATGGGACAACTAGATGAGTGTTGTCCTGGTAGCAGCTCTCTCTTGGGAAAGTTGCAATATGTGAATGGATATTATTATTTTTTTTTGCAGATAGACCCATAACCTGTCTGATGTAGTAGCTTGCCTGAAATTGTCAGATCTAGCGTCATCTTAGTCTGGCTCTACACTAGGAAATGTGTGCTGGTAAAGTTCTACTATTAACTTATCTTAAGACTGAATCACTAAAAATCTGCTTTGCGTGTAAATCTTCTGCTGCTCCCCAAACAGAAGCATCTAGTTGGGCCTTTTTTTCCCATTTGGTTAATAAATACATGTAGACCTAGAAAGAATTTTACTTCTTACTATAAAGACCTTGTATTTAGACATGTCTTGAAATATACAGTAGCTCATTTTTTTTCTAATCAGAGGCATGCTTAAGTTTTGTGGCAGGGTACCCACTAGCATCAATGTAATTTCCTCCTCCCTGAAAAAAGAAGCCGTTAACTTTCGATTATTTGCAGTGTAGGGGCTAGAGTCCCTCTGAAATGTAAATAGCAGAGCAATGATATAACCTACACTCAAAAATGAGAAGGGAACTCCATTTTACCTATGTAGTGCCATGATATATGATTGTAGAACATCCTTGTGAGTATCCCAGAAACGCTGCTGTTGACTTCACTCTCCTGAACGAGGAGCTTTCCTCTCTTAGTGGAACAGTTCCGCTTCTCTTCCTCACCTGGATAATAAGCACAGAGAAGTTTGTGACTTGAGCCATGTTGGTCCAGAGGAAGAACATTTTCAAGGAAAAGTGGAAAGAAATTAAAAACCTCAAACCTCATGTTTTCCTTAATTTATTTGTTTTCTCACTATCTCAGTCTGAGTGGAATAAAGGCTCTGGCTGCAGAAAGAACTGGGGATTTCTAGGCATGTTGTACCAGCTGAGCTCATGACACTATTTTAATAGTCTATTTGAGATGACTCAGCCAGCTCAGACTGTGTAAAATCATCTATTATTTATTTCTAAGTTTTGAGCAGTGATGATCTATGAAGATCATTAAGTCTAGATGAAAAATTACTGTGGAAAGGAGGTGCTTTGCCTCCCTTGCAGAATCATTAAAAATATTCAAGTAGAAGCTGTAAACAAAGTGGTTTCCCCTGGAGCAATTGCATTCTGAACAATTAAGGGACGATTCTTCATTTCAAATTTTGTGCTTATTCTATCTTTCCAAAGCTTACCTAGCCAAACTGCCATGCTTGCCGTTGCAGCTGAAAAGACCTAAGTTCACGCTCATGTAAATTTTTGCCTTGGGTATTATAGCAATTTGGTTTCCTTAATAATTCTTCCTGCTGTTGCACTAAATCATGTTATTTGGCTATGACTCACTGGATTTCTCTTCACATGTCATTTTGCAATTAGAAATGAAATGAGATCAAAGGGAGCTCTCTTTTATTCTCTGGTCTAGGTACTATTATGATCTTCATTTTTTCGAAGGGCTGGCGATTTGGGGGATTCTTCTAAATTCTAGTAGCGATTTTGCAATTACAGCCATGATGTGTTTGAGGCAAGGTTTGTGAATGTGCTTCCTGCTTTTTTAGCTTACTGATGCAGTTAGAAAAAAAACTACTCAGTTTTCTGGATTCAAGAGATCCTTCAACAAAATCTTGTGTTTTTCTTTTTCTTAATTTCCTTTCTTCTTTTATAGATAAATTTCCTACTCTGATTAAAAAGGAGAGGAAAAAGTGCTCTGCTTAAATAACAATACTGAGACTGTATCAGATTCTGATATTACAGCCATGTCTTCATAAACATAGCCTAGTGTCTGTCACAGGATTGTCTTTTTATGTTATTTCTTCTATCTCTAACAAATATTTTAATTTGTCATCTGTCAATGAGATTTGTATTATGGTAGGCAGAAACACAGGATTATCTGAAAACGATTCTCACAGAGTTTCAGGATGGCCCTAAGGTTAAACTTCCGCAACATTATCCTGTGGAACAAAAGGCCGATTTAAAAAAAGGGAGGAAAAAAAAAAAAAAGGAAGTGTTCCTAAATCAGGGAACTGACTTATTTTTCTACTGCATCCAATACGGTTGGTAGGTAACTCAACCACTAGGCACTCTTTTCTTAGTTTTGGGACCAAACTTATTTCCCATTACGTAGCATTAAAATGGTACTTTGCATATGCTGCCTGTGGGTGTTTGTAGAAAAGAAGCTGTCTAGAGGATTCTATGCTACCCTGAGACTTGGAGGTGTATAAACAGTGGTATGTGACTGATGGAACTGAAATATGAATATACTGGAATGGTAAATTGCTTGAAGACAAGAGTATTACCCATTTCACAATTCCCCACAGTCTGCTGCTAAAGGGAGAAGGCTCCACTCCCTCCAGGAACTTTGCAGTTCCAGTCAAGCTTTGCTAGGGAGCATGCTCAATATAGTGCTGGGTTAGGGGATGCTATAAGGAATTTCAGCCTTACATCTGTGTTTTGACATGAGGCATTTAATGCTGCAAAACTTTTTCAAACAGAATAAATCTCACTGTTTCCCCCTGCCCCCTTTAATTTATACAAGTGAACTAAAAGCAATCCATGTTTGGGAGAAAATGAAAAACAATCATAAAAATGATGTTCCCAAACTGAAGGGAACTTGGGAAAACTAGGGCAATATTACTGATGAGAGATATTTACTTTCTAAGTGTGTACTTTTTCCTCAAGCCTGCACAGTGACAAAAGCTAATCAAGATATGCATAATCAAATACTTTGAATGAGTCATCAAATGCCATGAAATGTCACAAGAAATTGTTAGTAGGACACTCACTGAAAACATTCTGCCTGCCAACTTCCACTGCTAGGCATGTCTTTAGGCAGAAATGTGAAGTGGAGGCATGGAAAACATAATTCCCACCCAGTGAGAAATTAGCTTTCCCTCTTTCAAATCTACTGAAATGTGGCTAGCTACCCAAAAAAGACTGGTTTCAAAGAGACTGATTCCTGCACTCTGCATCACTAACCATCTGGGAAGGCTGGAGAAAGATCCCAGAATGGACCCTCATAAACTAAACTGATTTCAGGGACAAGTTGACTGCTAATGCTTTTGTGATGATGCAAGTTTGATGTCTCGTGTGCTGGATACAGATGGACAAGATGCTGAAAAGTGAGACAAAGATCACTTCCTAGCAAACTCCATAGCAAAACATTACCACAGTGACTTATGAAGAGCTACATGTCATTATTCACAATAATACTTCTAAAATAATGTCATATCTGGAGGAAAAAAATAGAGAAACTATCTCTTTAGGGAGATAAGGGACTGGCAGAGGTTATAGGATCTCCTAGAGACCCCAGTATGGAAGGCTGAGCAGGTACCTATCAGTATGCTGATAGGCTGAGCAGCAAGGAAGATGGCTTTGATGGCTGGCTCTTATCTTGGGAGTTGTTTGCACTGCTGTGTTTGAATCAGTGTGTAAATGTAACCAAGTCAGAATGTTAAGGCTAAAGAGCACTGAGGAAGAAGCCAGAAGGGAGGAAATATGATGATGACCTGTTGGCCCAGTATATGCAAAAGCAACATTTCATGTGGCTTTACAACTCAAATTCCTCATCCTGTTTTTGGTCTTTTGTGTTCCTGCAGTACAAGTACAAATGACTTCAGTGCTTGTGCAGCAGTGCATTGGCTGTGCTTTTCAATACTGTCAAGCTTTTCACAGTGCTACATATCTAAAAGATGTAGCTCCATCAGTACTGTGGTATAACACCATAGAAGGATGTGATGGGAAGATGGAAAGCAGCAGAAGTTTTTTTCATTCTCATCCTTTGACAGCTGCCTTGTACTGAGAGTAAATAAGAGTACTAGTGAGGATATTTCTAGATGAGTTTCAAGATGGTAGCTGTTAATCCTGTTTTGGTTTTGACATATGCATTTCTGGTGTGGTGGACTGGAGACTGAAGATTAGTTAAAAAAAAAAGTTTTGTTGAGAAATTCTGCATTACACTTGTTTCTTCAACTTTTCCTGTGACACGAAGAGCATCAATCAATGAGTGACACTGTGTTCAGAGAGATGGTGAGGATAACTTACACCTTTATAAGCTGGACACATTTACAGATGGGAAAGAACAATGATGTGGTCAAAGCAAGTAAAAACAACCACCACATCCTTCTGAAATATGGGCTGTGTGTATCAATTTTAAAAACCTGTTTTAAACTAGGTCCCAGTAAAATGGCTGTGCCACCAAGCAGTTGTGGCAATGTTGACATATTTTCCTGTCTGAAAAAGGCAGCCTGAGCTGGCTTAGCAACCTGCAACCTGTAGAGAGCAATTGGGTTTCATGTTCTCTTCCTTGCCTCTTGCTTCAGCTACTTCAGCATTTTGAAAGGGCAGGTTAATGAGCTGTAAGGAGAGGGAATATTCAGACAAGTTTTGGGAATAGGTTTTTATTCATTGAAGTGCTGAAGGTAGCTGAAAGGCTCCTTTTTTTCTGTCCTCAAATCCAAGGTAAGCATTAATCTATTGCTCTACATTGCCTTTAAAGCATAGCATATCTTAATGCCTTTCCGTTGTATATAAAGAAACACAGTTAACAAAGGATTACATCTTTTCATCAACTTGAAATGAGCATTAGGCTTTACACTGAAATAGAGTTTTCCTTCATTCAGAGTGTATATCAAAACAAACAAAAACCCAGGCTTGAAACAGTTTATTTCCCATTACTGTCAGCTTGGAAATTAGCTACTTTCCTGCGACTTGCAAATTTAAAACGAAATGCATTCAACCATGTAAAGGTTTTTTTTTTTTCTTTTCCTGTGTAACGTTCAAAAGTACATTACCTGCCTTATGAAATCCTAATAGGAAAACAAACTCTTGCCTTTCTTTTCCTCTATCCAGCACCATCCTCAATTATTCTTTTGCTTCCTTCTATGAAGTGCTAAGGTTATTTTTAATTATTTTTCCCTCCTCCTAGTGGGCCAAAGCCGTAGAGAAATGACTATGGAACTGTATGATGTGTTGAATTCAGCATGTGCATGCTGGCAAGTTACTTGTTTTTGTCTCTGAGAAGTTGTTGCCATCTAAGGGATTATTAGTAACGTAAATGACTGCACTTGCTACTCATTCTGCATGACTATGTATTATTCTACTTTTCTTTGTGTGCTCTTCTAGTTTTTTGTGCATCGTATCTGTTTTCTCTCAATATTTAGTAAGCCATACCCTGTGCTCTGAAGGGAGCATCAGTTGGAAGGGTTAAAGAGTGTGTTTCTAGCTGACTGTTGCCAGGTTAGACGTAAGAGTTTGCACTTACCTCTAGTCTGTAGCTGACTGTGTGGCTTGACAATTTTTCAATCTGCCTAAACCCACATAATGCAAGCATTTTTATTGTGTACTTACATCTCTAGCCCTTTGGAAGGAGAGCTGATGTCTTGATTAAATGAGAGAATTATGTGTGATAGGAGTCTTGTGGATTTGACTTTTCCTGAAGGAAAATTTAATATACAAAAGCAGATGAGTTCCCAATTGATAGGTCTGCGGTTGAATCCCAACAAATAATACTGAATTGGAAGTATTTGAGTTTGCAAACTGACTTGAGCAGTCCAGCTGGTAGCAGTCCTATGTTGGCAAGTAAGCATGTCTTCACCCTGCTGTCAGAACAAAGGAGTGAAGATGTTATGGAGAGGTTGGCAGAGTTGCATTTGCTTTTTGAGAGTTGAAAATATTTCAAAGTGAGAATCATTCATCAGAGCGTCCATGACAGCTTTAGCATGCTGCTAAAAAATAAGAAGTGGAAAGAGAGAGGGGCAGATGCCTGAGTTCTGATATCTACTCACATTTGCAGTTATCTCTGCTATGGGTATATTCTTTCCTTTGTAATAAAAAAGTATGCCAGAATTAAATATGGTATTTCCTTATTTACCATAGCAATTTATAAGTACTATCTTCAGCTAGAGTATTTATAGGCGTGTTTTGTCACAGAGAGACTTTCTCTCTCCACATAGTTATAAGAAAACAGCAAAATTCACAGTGGATTGCTGTCAAGTTTCTCATCTGTACTTATTTAAAGATCAGAAAGCATTGCAACTTACTCTCTAGCCGTGAATACCGGAACATTAACTTCAAGTTGTTGTTTTCAAATAAATATTTACTGACAAGTCATCTGATCGCTTCACATTGTGCCGTTGAGAGCTACACGGTTTCCCCTGCCTCTTAGTTTCTGTACTAGTGCCATCTGGTGACTAAATGTGAATATGGAGCCCTTCTGCAGCTGGAAGGATCCAGGGTGAGTTTGGCTAATGACTCAGAATTTGAGAATTCGGAGAAATTCCTTTAATAAAAAAGGACATTTTGATATTTTTCTTTAAAGAATAGCATCCCCCAAAGCCTTGCTGGCCCGGAAGCAGAGTTCAGGAGCAGTACAGCCTGGTGAGAGGTTATGGACCCTTTGACTATGTCCCCTTGTCTTTCCCCAGAGAATATAAGAGCCTGGCTGGGCAAGTGGCCTGTGCTGCTCAAGTAATTCATCTCAGTGTCTTTCCAGGTTGGCTCCATAGAGAGGCAAAGAGAGGATTAAAGTTTGGGGGAGAAAGGGTGTTGGTCCTGCAGAGGTACCCACCCCTGACAGAAGTAACAAGTGGACTGTGGAGGCTTAAAATTAACTAACTGACTTAAGCACAGGGTGTTAGGCAGAAGTTTGTATTTGGACTTTTGTGTGTCTGTTGCCTTACAGAAAATAGGAATTTCTTGACCGGTGTCCAGGATTTGGAGTAAAGATGCCCAACAGTGTGGCACTGTGATGCAAAGAGTGTCTAATACCTGTGATATTTTTGATTCAGCTGTGAGAAATTCACCCTGATAGCCTTTGGGTAGTGATCGGTGGAAATACTACAAAAGTCCACAGCAAGTCCATTCATCCACTTTACATGCTTACATGGCAGCAGGGCCATGGCATGCCTGATCATAGAATGAATCATAGACTGGCCTGTGTTGAAAAGGACCTTAAAGATCATCCAGTTTCAACCCCCCTACTGTGGGCAGGGTTGCCCACTAGACCAGGCTGCCCAGAGCCACATCCAGCCTTGGCCTTGAATGCCTCCAGGGATGGGTTATCCACAACCTCCTTGGGCAACCAGTTCCAGTGCATCACCACCCTCTGAGTGAAAAAATTCCGCCTAATATCTAACGTAAATCTCCCCTGTCTTAGTTTAAAACCATTCCCCCTTGTCCTATCACTATCCACCTATGTAAACAGTCATTCCCTCTCCTGTTTATACGCACCCTTCAAGTACTGGAAGGTCAAAATGAGGTCTCCCTGGAGCCTTCTCTTCTCCAAGCTAAAGAAGCCCAGTTCCCTTAACCTTTCTTCATAGCAGAGGTGCTCCAGCTCTCTGATCATCTTGGTGGCCCTCCTCTGGGCCCATTCCAAGAGCTCTGCATCTTTCTTGTGCTGGGGGCCCCAGGCCTGGATGCAGTACTCTAAATGGGGCCTCACAGGAGCTGAGTAGAGGGAGACAATCACTTCCCTCTCCCTGCTGGCCAGCCCTTTTTTAATGCAGCCCAGAGCACAGTCGGCCTTCCGGGCTGCAAGCGCACACTGCTGGCTCATGTCCAGCTTTTTCTACCAGGACCCCAAGTCCTTCTCCACAAGGCTGCTCTCAAGGATTTCTTCCCCCAGGTTGTACAAATACCTGGGATTGCCTCAGCTCAAGTGCAACACCTTGCATTTGGCCTTGTTGAACCTCATTAGGTTGTTGTGGGCCCACTTCTCCAGCCTGTCCAGGTCCCTCTGGATGGCTTTCCTTCCTTCCAATGTATCGACTGCACCACTCAGCTTGGCGTTGTCTGCAAACTTGCTGAGGATGATCACAAGTAACATTCCATTTGTGCTATAAATGAATAAGAAATCTCTAGGACATGGTGTGAAAATGATTATGCTTCTTTGGCACTGAGACTCTTAGATATGTGGAGGAACAGACAAAATCTTCAGCTTGCTTTTAGCCGGGCTATTTTTGGATGCCACTGGCAAAAAAAAACAAACAAAAAGTCCAAAAAACAGTTAAGTTCCTAGGCATGGTTTATTATTTTCCATGGCTTTCTCTGACTGGCATATAACTTCAAGCACTGTAGACATGAACATGAAGGTATGACTCATTAGAAACTAACATCTTGTGGGTCAGGAAAAATGAATTGTATTTTCAAAGCATCATCTTAGACCTGCTTTTTCACTAACACTATTTGTGACTAGGAAATTCAGACTTCACCTAGAAAAGTTATATATATATGTTGAATTCTGAAGTCTTAAAGATATCTTTATTCATTACTAAAGATGACAACTTGGGGAACAACTCTTTATGCTACAAACACAAACCTTTCTTATTTGGAAGATTTAATGAGGGGGAATTCTTTTTCATGGAGTTTGCCCAGCTTATGATGCAATTTCTGTGATTTGTAGGTGACACAGGAACTTGTGTTGCAGAAAGCATATTGTAGACAATTTTATTTGAATGGCCTGTATACTTATTGCTTGCAAGTATTCTTTGGGAGGAAAGTGGAGAAAAAAAAAATATATATGTTGGTAGAGCTGAGACTCATATTTTGATCCAGTGCTGCAGCAAACTAGGAGACAAGATGTGATTTCAGATCACACATATAAAGGATTTTGTGTGTTGAAATGGTCATTCTCCTGACACTCATCATACACATAAGGAACAGATTTCCATCTTGTGTGGACTGAAGAACATGGCTCTTGCATCATGTTTCCTCTTGCTATACATCACTTCTGCCCCTGCCTAAAAATAGACAGAGCACAGAATTAGTGTTTACATTTAAAATGCTAAGTTGTTTGTGAGGGCAAATAAACTTAGGATATACAGAAGGCCGTATTTGATTACTGGCAGAAGCTAAACGTGCGTAAGATCTCTTCCTTTTTCCTGCCTCCCTCCCATCTTTTTCACTGCAGTATCTACAGTCCTTCAAATACCATATGTCTTCTGACTGACTATAAATGGTCAGAGGATGTCCCTTCCATGTGCTTCTTTCAGTCCCTACATTCAGCTGCTTGCTTTCATTAGGCTTCCTTTGATGTGGCAATGTGGGAAGGAGCCTGTGTCTGTCAGATGAATTTCCCTCATGGTTCCCATAGGAATCAACTGCTCAGCAAGAGTTCATAACAGGCTGCTGTCCCTGCTGCGCTGACTCACCCCCGCTGATCATCAGCAGAGAACTTCAATGACAGTCAGAGGACCGTAGGGAGCTGTTGCTATTTTCTAAATATTTACAGTACAATACGAGTTAAATACATGACTGAATCAATATTTATGCAAAAACAAAAAACAAAGTAACAACAAAAACAAACAAACAAACAAACAAACAAAAAAGAGCAAGTGTTTTAACCCCAGTCTTTTGAATGTATGTCCAAATCTGGTATTATTTTCTCTTTAAATACATAACCAAAAAATGCCAAGGGGGAATGCTACAGCAGGGAAGAATGAGAGACATTTTCTGCCTGGTTCTGAGCCAATATGGGGAGCAGTCCTCTACAGTAGAAATTCTCAGGTTTGATCCCATTGTCTTTATGTTTCAGGAGAAGGTGTGTGAACTCCCATGTTTGGCAAATGCCTTAACTGTCAGTGCTGGAGGTGTTCTTTCTCTTTGTTACTAAGCATGGGCTGCCTTTTATACTTTGTATTTTGACCCAAAACTCATTTAAAGCCAAAAGATCTGCAAAGCAAGGCTGGATGTGGCTCTGGGCAGCCTGGTCTAGTGGCTGGCAACCCTGCCTATGGCAGGGGGGTTGAAACTAGATGATCTTTTGGGGTCCTTTTCAACCCAGGCCATTCTATGATTCTATGACCTTTATTGTATGAAGTTGTGAGCAAGTTTCAGCAAAATGTATAATGGTATAAATTCCTCTAGGTGTAGATCAATCTGTTTGCCTTTCTGGCTGGATAACTAGATCTCTATGTTAGGAAGTCCAGTGGCAAATAAGAAGTTTCAGTCCAAATTCAGAATTACATCGCTTGAAAAGGCTGTACTTCCTAAGAGTGAATGGTACAGTTTTAGGACAATCAGCTCCTAGATCTACTTGAGAGCAATTTTAAGAGGCAGAATGTGGGCAGGTACCCATTACATGTCACAATTAGCATACAACTTTTGTACATATTTAAGAAATTAATGACAGTAGGTGGTTAGAACTGTCTCATTACTACTAATTAATATGAGAAGTCTTTAGTAGGCCATTGGCAAAAAAAGAATACCAATTAAATGTGATGTCAATAGAAATTAATTATTTATAAGAGGACAGATATGCATAAAGTCCAGACGCCGTGGTGGGAGAAAATCTGTGCTTTTTTTCAGAGACATTTCAGCACAACTTCTACTTGAAGAACAAGTGTATATTTTATCTTAAATATATATTAAATGGAAATAATGCAAAAGAAGTACAAAGATGCATCACTGATGCTACAAAGATGGTAAGAGTGGTTAATACTCCAGAAGTCTGTGTTGCCATTCAGTGAGACCTGGACAGGCTGGAAAGATGGGAGGAGAGGAACCTTATGAGGTTCCACAAGAGCAAGTGCAGAGTCCTACACATGGGAAGGAATAACTGCATACATCAGTACAGGTTAGGAGTTGATCTTCTGGAAAGGAGCTCTGCAGAGAAGGACCCAAGTGTCCTGATGGACAACAGGTTGACCATGAGCCAGCAGTGTGCCCTTGTGGCCAAGAAGGCCAATGGTATCCTGGGGTGTATTGAAAAGAGGGAGGCCAGCAGGTCAAGGGAGGTGATCCCCCCACCCTCTACTCTGCCCTGGTGAGGTCACATCTGGAGTACTGTGTCCAGTTCTGGAGAAGAGAATGCTCCAGGGAGATCTGACAGCAGCCTTTCAGAATCTAAGGGGGGACTATAACAAAGAAGGGGGCAGACACTTTAGCAGGTTCTGTTGTGATAGGATAAGGGGAAGTGGTTTCAATCTAAAGGAGCATATAGTAGTCCTCTGGCTTTATCATACCTGGCACTCTTTTCCTGATATCCTGAATGCAGACCCCTGGCAGGCAGCAAACCTCTCTAGAGAGATTATCTGGGCAGCAGATGGGTGCCTCAGAGCCCCTCAGCACTGAGTCCCCAGTTATTAAGACCTTTCACCTTTTTTTTAATGGCACTTGTTGTGACTCTAGTTCTCAGTTGGACCTTTTTAATGCAGTTGCCCCTTTCCAGTTCTGAACCACAAATGTCCCCAGGGCTTCGTATCTGTTGGCTAGGGAAACTTCTGGGACAAGGGGAGGCTTATTCTTCTGCCCTGAGTTGAGATAAGATTCCAGTCTCCCTCATCCTGCACGTTTTCCTTCTACCAGGTTGGAAGTCTTCTTATCTTCTTCCCCATCCTGAGAGTTAAGACAGGTCTGTTGATCTGTCTGTGCCACTGCTTAATACTTGAGACTGCACTAGTAATATTTTTCTGGATGCAAATGAGATGACATTAGATAAATAACTGAAGAACAAGAAGTAGTATTTCTTGTTGGATGGGGAGAGGAGAGGCTGCCTGTAAAGCTGCGTTTCAGCTGACCTCCCTGATTCTGTGAGGGTGTCATTTCATGCATAAGGGGACTCTTGGTTTTTTATCAGCTTATTGCATAATTTTATTTACTTTCAGAAGCCTTCCATTTGACTTGGTAGCAGAGTGACAACCTCTCCTCTCAGGTTATGGACTGCACATGGTTTTGAATGCTGCTGAACAAGTACTGATGACTCTTGCATTAATGAAGTTTCTACTGTGAGGGCATACACCTCTGCCAAGGTGCTTTTAAGAATTTGATTAATTACCAAACAGGACAAAAGCCACACTTTTCCAGGGTTTCAATGCATAAATCATCATTCCTTTTCTGTGTTAAATTACAGCAAAGCCATTATTATTGCAAGCAGCCTCAGCAGGCTTCTCCCAACATCTTGAAGATTTTTCTTTACTGCTTTGACCCCAGCAACCACCCTCAATCTGTCAGTTTTTAAATCATCGAGTGTAGCACTACTTCAACTTCTGCTATTTTGTACTGCCTTCAATCTTATGGCTGAAGTATTCCCAAACGTTTGTAAAATAGCTGACTACAGCCATGCTAGAGGTATGAAACAAAAGACATGAAAATAAGTCATGATTAATTTAGAGCATCTATGGCATGGATTAGCGAAGAAGATAAATCTTTTTCTATTTCTGTGACTGAAAGTCTTTCAAACTGTCAGAAGCTTTAAACGCATCTCAAGAAAATTAATTGAAGATGGAAAACTGACTTAGCAACTGTAGCTTTTTTGTGACTGCTAGGGAACTTCAGATAAGCTTTTGAAGATGAAGACACATGCACACACACACGTTCAGATGTATCATGTAGTACCCTGAGATGGTGTAGGCAACAACGACAACTATCTCCAGTGACTAACTGTTTGAGTAGTCTCTCGTTTAATCTTAAGAGATGTATAATTTTTTTACTTAAGATCAAAAGTTTTTTTTCAGAACTTTTATATCTCTGAACTGTCATATCTCATAGGAGTAATCTGCTCTGTATAAAGTATGTTTTTATACAATGCTTACCTTATGTCTTTAATATGGAAAGGTAGCTCTTCCCAGTGTTTCTCAATTAATTCCTCCTCTTTTTATTTCTCTTAGCTCAATCTGCTTTCCAATACAACTAGTCACTTAAGGAGACAACAATACAGTTGTGAAAGGGCATTTCTGTCTCAGGACTGTCAAATGCAGCCTTGATGACAACATAAAAGGTTTCAGGGGAATATTTTGGACTGGCAGCATAATTAATGTTTTATTGAATAATGTCTAAAGGATCACATAAAATACCCAGTTTTATGTATTTTTTTCAGAGTACTGTTTAAAGTGATAGACTAATGGAATAATGCTGCAAAGAGCATTTTGCCACACTCTATGTTTACACTGTTCTACAACCTCCTGGTCTCATTCTATTTACCATGCAAACCTGCTCACTTTGAGCTATTTCCAGAATTTGACTTGAACCCATCAATTCTCTCTAGAAAGGTAACATTTCCAGTCCAATTTCTCATTGCTTAAATGTCAAAGCAGCTTGATACTTGAGTGTAAGTTGGGAGTTTTAATTTTAAGGGTGATTTGGTAGAATTTTTCATATGCATTTTTTCAGAACAACCTGCATAAAGCTTTTAGTAAGGTCTATGTATTGAATATAAAAATATTATTATAAACACAGCATGTATTAATTCACTAAATTGTAGAATGTTTCAGGAGAAAATGTCTGCATGGATCAGGTCAGAGCATACTCAGTCAAACTGGACATTTGTAAATCCGTGGGACTTGATAGGATGAACCATTGAGAGCTGAGGGAGCTGGCAGATGCAGTTGTGAGCCCTAGAATCTCTGCTCTATCATGTCAAATGGGAGAAGTGCCCAAAGACTGGAGGAAAGCAAGTGTCACTTTGGTCTTCAAGAAGGGCAGAGGGAAGTTACAAGTTGGTCAGCCTCATCTCATTCCCTGGGCATCCTGATGTCATGGGTGGCAACTCTGCCTACAGCAGAGGGGTTAGAACTAGATGATCTTTAAGGTCCCTTCCAACTCATACAAATTTTTTGTAATGAATATATGCTCCAGTGGCTGTTATTTTGGTCAATAGCTTCCTATACATTTTAATTATGAAGAAAAATGTATTGCTCTGAGAGACAGCTGTGAATGGTATTTCCTTTCATATCTAGGAACTCGTTGCTGGAGGACTTTATCTTAAGATTTAAAGGCAATAGCAGATTCATTGTGATTGAAAAGCATCAAGGCTTCTGTTACTTGTTCTTTTGTGCAACTTGGAGGCAGTACATTAGAGCTGGGTTGACAATTGCAGAGGTTAAGGAATTGCTTAACTTAATAAAACAGAGTTGGCTTTGTTCATGGTAATACCAGTTTACTATAAAAAAAATGTTAAAAAGTAAAAGCTAAAAGATTATATATTCTTCTCCCAAAACTGTAAATCTTACCTTAGTTGCAAATGTGCACTGAGCTTGCTCCAGTGTACAGAAAGGAATTCTGGCATGTTCCTTTACGCTTATTAGGTTTCTTTTCATATTTTTTCTTTGTTTTACTTAAAGATCTTTCTGCGGTCAGTGGGATGTAAGCCTCTCAAAGCAACATACAGGAGTCTTATATAATGACTTCATTCAGTGGCATAAAATGGCTGGCATAGCTCCAGAGTGAAAGAATGGAAAGCAGATACTCTCTTCTTGTTCAGCTGCAAGCATTCATCCTCCTCAAGGTACTTTGATCTCTCTGCTCTAAACTCTTCTAAAATTCATTAAGCAGTACTCCATTATGTCAGCATGCTCTTGAATAAGGATTGGACAAGATTCCTTGAAGAGTGATATTTCCCTGTAGAAAGGGCACTTCATAAATAGCTAGTATTGTCAAGAGGAAAACATCTTGTGGTGTACATGGGATACAGGTACCTTTACCTGTTATACAACCTTCTGTGGATTCTTTTAATATTTTGTATTAAGTTAGCTCACAGACGCTGAAGGAACATCTGTCCAGCAGTGGCTTTAGAAGATGCATATAGAAGACTGTAATTGTGATGGAGACTTGTGTAGATCAAGAGAGTGTGCTGTGAAAAGTTTTAATCACTTTCATGCTGAGTTTGTCTTCATCAACCAGGATCATTTCAAGATGATCCATTTTTAAAACAGCAGGTTTTGAGTTGTAACTCTGATGTGCGATCAATGATACCTGAAATGCTGAGAGCATAACTGTCAGTTTAGACACTATGGCTTTTTCAGACACTTGTAGATGGGAAGGGTTTTTATCTGTGCTCTAGGGAAATTATTTGCAGAAAGCACTATAGTGCTTAGACAAATGCAATGATGAAATTATAAAGGAAGAGTTTTTGAATATTACCCTTACAAATAGATTCAAGTAATAATTTTGCAATCTATGTGAATTCAGGGAGATGTGGAGTATGAAGCACATCTTGACAGAGTATGAAAGATGTCTCAGTTCCCTCTTGGCTTACATCTTTCTGGACCAAATATAAATTTTTATATCTCTTTTTCAAAATTTCATTTGGGAACTGAGCACCAAGTAGAGTTACAACAATCTTCCAGTTATCTGGGCTTGCACTAGCTCATTACCAAGGGAAGGAGGGTAGCTGCTCACATCTTTTTCATATACCAGACCTTCTCAGGTGAGTGAAAGAGTGAAAGTGACAATCAAGTGAGAAGGGAAGCAGCTGCCCTGAATTTGAAGAGAGCCATGCAAATCTACACGTTACCCGCAAACATGCACAAGACACACTTGCATGGTGGCTATTTGCTTTGCGTGTACCTTTCCCTGGGTTAGGAAAAGACTGGAAAAATTTGCACTAGAGCAAAAAGTGAGAGAGGGTAGGTACGTGGCAGTCAAACTTATTCTATTATAGTTATGGTGACATTGCTCTATTTTTGCTATGTAGAACTGGTTGAAACCAGCAGGATTCATTTCCCAGGGAGGAAGAAGGGGAGATCTTAAGGAAGATGATTTCATAGTCAGAAAGCTGAACACATGGGATGCATGCCTAGGTGTGTTAGAAAGTAAAGGTGCTTGCGCTTTCCGCAGCAGGTGGAGAAATGAGTGGAGTGTGCCGTTGCTTAGTGATAAGGCAGAGTAGGGGCACGTCTTCTTTCCTGCCCTCCTCCACGCAGCTAACAGATTTGACATCTTGAACAGTTATGAGTTATAAAAGCAGGCGTTCTTGGGGAAAAAAAAATAAAACTGTTTGCATACTGATGTTCTTCCTAACTCCATCCCAATTCACTGTATAACGTTCAGATTTGAAACGTTTGGTGTTTTTCTCCTTCTGTGTAGTTTTAGCAGACACTCAGGATGGACTTGAAGGGTAGTTACATTAAGCAGAACCATTTCTTACTTGTTTCTGCTGGAAGTGTATGAATGCTATTGCTGCCCATAAAGAGACTACTTCATGATGTATGAAAAATATATCAGAAAAGTATAGGTGCCACCAAATTACTCTAGGAAATTTTGTTTTTATCATTCTGCTTCATAGAACATGTAGGTTTTGTCTCCCTGCATTTTCCATGGCTTTCAGCTTTCATTCTATCTGTTTCTCAAATAGATACAGAGACTGTGGACTCTGCAGTGGTAGGGGCTACTGATTCCTTGCATTTGGTTGCAGCACTAGGATTTTCCCCTCACAACTTTAGGAAACAAACCAACATATGTGTGTGTGTGTATACAGCCTACACTTGTGATTTACAGGGCTGGCAGATCCACTGGTAGCTTTGAACAGTTGAACTCCTGTCAGACCATCTGCATGCACGATCCCTGGGTCTGCTGGAAGCTCGTCCTAGACAGAACCTTTTACTAAGCTGCCGTTGTTAGAAGTGAGGACTTAAAGCCTCAGTTAAGTGATTTTAAAGTCACTTTTCCTAACACTACAGATTTTCTCACATTTACTAATCAAATGCTTGCTACTGTCTACAATTCAACCACTGTATTTCTTCTCTAATATTTGTTTACATAAATCTTGGTACTGGATTTTTAAAGATGATTTTCAAGCATTCCTATGATCTGCATTATTTTCTCCTTTATCAGAAGCATCTTCTGAGTATAAACTGTGTTCTTTTGAGTTGCTAATATTCAGTCAGACTGAAGTTTCCACTGTTTTGGTACCTACTGTGTCACACTGAAAGTAAATTCTCCTATTTATTTTCTTGGAAACTACAACAAATACAAAAAACACGCTTACAGTATTTGATAGAGCAAATTTTCAGCTACAAAACACTCTTTTTCAACATAGTCAGCACCATTAGCTATGCATTTTCATCAGTGATTAACAAAAGCCTACATGCCATACTTATAAAAATCTGCATCGGTCGTGGTGATCTGCTGTTTCACAGCCGCTGTGACAGTATCATAGCTAGGAAAATGTTGCCCGTGAATTCCATCTTTCATCCAGCTCTTCACTGCACTGGTGCAGCTTCACCTTCTGTACTGAGTGCAGTTTTGGACATCACAGTACAAAAAGGACATAAACTATTAGATAGTATACAAAGTAGGGCTACAAAGATGATGAAGAGTCTAGAAGGGAAGACATATGAGGAGTGGTTGAAATCTCTTGGTTTGTTCAGCCCAGAGAAGAGGACTCTGAGGAGAGAACTCATGGCAGCCTGCAGCTTCCTCGCAAGTGGGAGCAGAGGGGCAGGCACTCATCTCCTCTCTCTGGTGACTGCAATAGAACCTGAGGGAACGGCATGGAACTGTGACAGGGGAGGTTCAGGTTTGATATCAGGAAAAGGTTCTTCACTAAGAGAACCTGGAACAGGCTGCCCAGGGCAGTGGTCATGGCACCAAGCTTGCTGGAGATCAAGAAGTATCTGGACAGTGCTCTCAGACATATGGTCTGATTTTTGCATGGTTTTATGTGGAGTCAGGAGTTGGACTTGATGATGCTTATGGGTCCCTTCCAGCTTGGGATATTCTATGATTCTATGTTCGGCCTGAATATATGGAAGTCAGAAGGCACCAAATCCAAACTAAAAAGTGGGTGTGGTGTGGGGGTAGGGCAGTTCAGCCAAGATTGGCAATGTGCTCCACAGCCTTCAAACTGGTGTTGGTGCCTGGTGTTATCCTGTTGCAAGAGAATGTTTGTCTTATTCTCTGGCCTGACTCTGGAATTCTGAGCCTTCAGCTTAGTCAGCATTGCAATGGTGTGGTCAGATTTGATGATTTGTATGGGTTCCAGGAAATCCAGAAGGGTCACCCCTTTCCTATCCCAAGACAGTGCACGTGCCTTTACCCACTGTGGGCTGAGTCTTGAACTTTTTATTTGATGAAAAATTCTCATGTTGCTACTCCATGGACTGCCATTTAGACTTCGGCTCATAGTAGTGACACCACATCTCATCACTGGTAATCATGCAGTCCAGGAAACTGTCACCTTCATCCCTGTACTGGTTCAATAGGTCCTAACAAACTTGCATACAGAGTTTTCTTTCTGTTCCCATGTGAGTATTTGTGGGATCCACCTAGCACAAACTTTGTGATATTCTAGCATTGCCACATCATTTTCAAAGCACTAAAGCCAATATGCAGCTCTGTACACAGTTCCTGGTCATAATCCACCAGTTCACATGGATGAGCTGATAGAGACACTACTAATTTCATGATGTGACAGCCACACATGGCCATCTGGAACGTGGCTTATTTTTCATGTCACTGTTGCCACTGCAGAAACACCACTCACAGCCTTACTATGCTCACATTCACTGTTTCATCTCTGTAAACATTCAGCAAGTGTTGATGAATGTCAATGGGTGTATTTTTTTTTTTTTCTGCAAGGAGGAATTCAATTACAGTCTTTTGCTTCAGACACATTTCCATGTCAGATGCCATTTTGTCAGACTGCCCCTCTGCTGCCATCTGTTGCACAGCAACAAAATTGAACAGAATATAGGCAGGAAGGTTCAGCCTCTACTGCCATACCACAAGCATCTCCCTCTGATTTCATGGGCCAACAAAATAAAAGAGGAGGCATTACTTTCAGAGCAGCCTGCATAATTATGTCAAACCACTGAATGTCTAGTTAGCTTCTCCAGAGATGCATCACAATTTCCATTATAATGTATTCTAGAAGCCTTTAATTTACTTAGCCACATCACCAATAGCGAATAAATGACATCACTGTTTTGCCTCTGTTTTCCAGTCCTTGCCTCCCTGTGTAGTCTAACTGCTCTTGCTGACTTGCAATGCTGAGACTGTTTTTGACCCATGTGTGACAAAAAGCACTGGCAGGTGAATCTGACAGATTCTTCACTTGCTTGTAACTTACCCACTAGATCAGACAAGGCTGATTTCAAGGCAACCTGCTCTGCTCTGTATTCTCGGGGAGATGTCAGAGACTGCAACCAAGTCATTGAAGGGACAGCATGAGATTTTTTCCCCTTCCCCTGTGTGTAGCATGACCTCTTTATCTTTTGTCCCTTGGAATTTTGCCAGATTTTTCTACTCTAAAATGAAGGACTCCTCGGATATTTTTTCTTCTCTCTTCAGAAACCAAAAAATTAATCCTAAGATAAAATATTGTTGACTAATAATCTCTTCTAATGGAGGCTTCGTAAATAATCTAAAACAGTATAGGATTTTACTTAATTTCTATATCTAATTTACCTTGTTTCTACATCTACAGCTAATCACTTAATTTCTGGACAAAAGGAAAAATGACTAAATTTCCCCTAGTATTCTGTCTTTAATAAATGTTATTTCTTCTGAATATACGTTCTCTTGCTGCTGCCATTTTTTTATGATTAAGTGATATCATTAAATTAATGTAAAAATGGGTCAATTACTCTAGCAATGAAAAAATCAGTTTCTAAACAGCTTCAGGATAGCTAGTTAGTTCAACTGCAGAAAAGTTTCGTGATGTTGTTAGCTAAAACTTTGTTAGCTAAAACTGTTGTTAGCTAAAACTTTCTTTTGCAAGAGCTCTCTGTTCCCCAGCAAAAGAAATCGAGCAGAGGAGGCGGGCGACCGGCATGGCTGAGCAAGGACCTGCAGCTTAAACTGAGGGAAAAGAGAGAAATGTATGTGAAGTGGAAGCAGGGTTGTGTATCCTGTGAGGAATATAGGGCTGTTGTCCGCATGTGTAGAGATAGGATCAGAAAAGCCAAGGCGCAGGTAGAGCTGAGCTTGGCTAGGGATGTGAAAAATAACAAGAAGGGGTTCTACAGGTACATAGGCAGGAGGAGACAGGTCAAGGAGAGTGTTCCCCCTCTGGTAAATGAGGATGGAGAATTGGCTTCCTCAGACGTGGAAAAAGCTGAGGTGCTCAATAAGTTCTTTGCCTCAGTCTTCACTGGTGGTCAGGCTCCCCGTGTCTGCCG